>NC_137640.1:31579076-31636576 GCF_963383615.2 Lipophrys pholis | reverse complement strand
TCCGAACCTAGCCACGCCATGTTTACCTGCTGACGTCATCGCTCTCAGTAACCTTTCTTTTTGCCAGATTGTACCACGTCTCATCGTATCAAACCTGGTAGATTCATCAGGCCATGGGAGCAAGGGCGTAGGGATGAGTCTAACGTTGGGGGGGGTTGGGGGGGTTGGGGGGGGGGGGGGCATATTGGAATCCTGACAGATCTGTAAATAGCTATAGCAGAAATGTCAAAAATACACTAAACCACAAACCACTCGCTTTTCCCTCTTTCTCCACACAAAATGGCTTGGTTCTTAAACAAAGCATAATGGTTCTGTCATCACAGAACCGCATGATGACCAGCAGGCTAAATATTTCAGGAGAACAAACACAAATTTAGTAGCACAGTTTAATGTTTTATTGGTCAAAATCCAACAACTTTCTGACGTGAAAAAAATAATGTGACAAAAAGTATTCACTTTTCAATGTCAGATGATTAACATGCAAAAATGATCAGTTTTAATTTGATATAATTATAGTTCTTAATGTTATGCCTCTTATTATAACCTTAAGTAAAACAATAGCTAGTAAAATAAACCTTCTCAGTTTGGAAGTCAATACAGCAAATTGGCTTCCAAAAATAAGTCAAATAAACAAGTTTGGTTATTTTCCAAATGTCACTCTCTTCCATGATGTCACTCTCCTCTGACCTCCATGATGTCACTCTCTTCCATGATGTCATTCTGCTCTGGGCCCCATGATGTCACTCTCCATGATGTCATTCTGCTCTGGGCCCCATGATGTCACTCTCCTCTGACCTCCATGATGTCACTCTCCTCCATGAGGAGATCCCGCTCAGTACCTTCGTCAGATTCCTGTCCTCGATGTGTGCGACAGCGTGTCCACGCCACCGCCTGCTCGGGCTACAACGAGTGTCCTGGACCGTCCACAGCGCTGGAGTTGTGGTTAGGGGTTTTCGGCGCCATCATCTACTTCCGTGTTTGTGCCGGCTTGTCCCACATGGACCAGCAGGAGTTCAGGTGACCGCAGGACGGGCCTTCGACCAATCCTGCTCTGCAACACGCTCACTGCCTTCATGACGTCCGTTACAATCCAGGTTGACCTGTTGAATGCTCAAGAGAAAAGCTGGACATCTTGTGTCTTTGGGAGAGGAAGAGATTATTTATTGAAATGAACTCTGCCCAGCTGGTTGCTCTGCTGTCAGGACGCCGTGGTGATGGTCTGTGATGGTGCACAGGGATCACTACAATCAGATAAAAAAAATCTTCTCAAATTGTAGGACCAGTTGATATTGAAGGAACCAAACACCAAATATGTTCTGGTTATTTAGGAGAACATAACTCAACCAATACAGATGTATACCAAAAGATGTATACCATAAATATATATATATACACACACGCATATGTATATAAGATTTATACAAAATAATTATTAAATAATTTAATTAACTTCAAGGACCACATACAGTCCAGTTTCATCTTGACCAGACTGGTAAAATATTCCTCTAATAACCTTTAAATTTACACTTCCAAGTTTTTCTTTGTTGTGGTCACAGTGTACGTGATGAAATCGTCTCGTAAGATCAAACAGTTCGTACTGAAAATTACTACAATCTCAACATAGAGTCAAATTTAATGAAATATTCTGGTGCAAAATACAATGAAACGTAAAATAAAACTTGTATAAGTCCTTTAAAACCTTGCTTGGTGGGACCTGAGGCCTGTACTATGAAGCTGGATTTTCTCTTATCTAGATAACTTCAGGATTAACTCTGGTTTTCTGTACTATGAAGCTGGATTTTCTCTTAACCAGATAACTTCAGGATTAACTCTGGTTTTCTGTACTATGAAGCTGGATTTTCTCTTATCCAGATAACTTCAGGATTAACTCTGGTTTTCTGTACTATGAAGCTGGATTTTCTCTTAACCAGATAACTTCAGGATTAACTCTGGTTTTCTGTACTATGAAGCTGGATTTTCTCTTAACCAGATAACTTCAGGATTAACTCTGGTTTTCTGTACTATGAAGCTGGATTTTCTCTTAACCAGATAACTTCAGGATTAACTCTGGCTTTCTCTACTATGAAGCTGGATTTTCTCTTAACCAGATAACTTCAGGATTAACTCTGGCTTTCTCTACTATGAAGCTGGATTTTCTCTTATATGTTATATGTTCTCTAGAACATAACCTGCTCCGGTGCAGGTTATGTTCTGGATAAGAGGTCAGAGCTCCGCCTCCTGACCAATCAGATCTCTTGAAAATGCCCCGCCCATTCTTAACTGATGGTGATTGGTGGGCAGGTTCAGGGCTGAACAAAGAGGAGAGGAGTCCTGGTCACTGAGGCTCTGAAGGAGGTTCTTGTTCTTGACTTGTTCCAAGTCTGTTGATCTGGAATAATGAGGTTCATGATCACACCTGACAGAACTGCAGAACCATGAACTCATGGAACCAGAACTCCTCCTGTCATCACGGTGATGAATTAATATTCCAACAGGAAACACAAGAGAACCTCCGCCTCAGAACCAGTGATGGAGAATGTAAAGTAAAAGAAGAGCAGTGAGGAAGTTCTGCCTGGAACCGTTCTGCTGGAATAAAGTGGAACTGAGTGATCACAGTCCGTTTATATGGCTGATAAATTAAGATCTTATAATCTCACTAAGTCACACATTAAAGAGGCAGGAAGGTTCTGGCTTTGGCTGCAGCAGCAGTGTTGCTTTGAGCTGCTGGATGTGTTTGAATTCTTCATAATCTCAGAGAATAACTGCTCCTTCAGTAATCTGTAAACTGCTCTGCAGGATTTCTCCCTGAGTGTGATTGGCCTCATGTTCTCTGCTGTTAAGGGTCAAACTTAAGTACTCGTAACGTCAAACTTGTCATCCACCCTGTGTGCGAGGCTCCGCCCCTCGGGAAAGATTTTCGGGATCATTACCTTACCTTACGGTACCTTACGTTACCTTACGTTACCTTACGGTACCTTACGGTACGGTACCTTACGTTACATTACCATACGGTACGTTACCTTACGTTACCTTACCTTACGTTACCTTACCTTACGTTACGTTACCTTACGTTACCTTGCGGTACGTTACCTTACGTTACGTTACCTTACGGTACGGTACCTTACGTTACGTTACGGTACGGTACGTTACCTTACGTTACTTTACCTTACGTTGCGTTACGTTACCTTACGTTACCTTACCTTACGTTACCTTACGGTACGGTACCTTACGTTACCTTGCGTTACCTTACGTTACGTTACCTTGCGTTACCTTACGTTACGTTACCTTACGTTACCTTACGTTGCCTTACGTTACCTTACGTTACGTTACCTTACGTTGCCTTACATTACGTTACCTTACGTTGCCTTACGTTACGTTACCTTACGTTACGTTACGTTACCTTACGTTGCCTTACGTTATGTTGCCTTACCTTACGTTACGTTACCTTACGTTACCTTACGTTGCCTTACGTTACGTTACCTTACGTTACGTTACCTTACGTTACCTTACGTTACGTTACCTTACGTTACCTTACGTTGCCTTACGTTACGTTACCTTACGTTACGTTACCTTACGTTACCTTACCTTACGTTGCCTTACGTTACGTTACGTTACCTTACGTTACGTTACCTTACGTTACCTTACCTTACGTTACGTTACCTTACGTTACCTTACCTTACGTTGCCTTACGTTACGTTACGTTACGTTACGTTACGTTACGTTACGTTACGTTACGTTACGTTACGTTACGTTACGTTACGTTACGTTACCATACGTTACCTTACGTTACTGAATATTCCAATAATCTGGTCCAGTCCAGCTAGTTTGGCCGTTTCAGTGTCGCTCAGCTTGAGATTCACCAGGAGAACCTGTCTGTTGTCCTCGTCAGCAGGTTGTCCTCATTAAGGTGAGTTAACAGTTAATATGTGTCTGTGGACAGGGACGTGTCCAGTACAGGGTGGAGCTCTGACCAGCTCTCCTCCTCACTGGTTCTACTGTACCGCCTCCGCCTCGCTCCGTTCACCTGGCTCTGCAGGTGGAGGTTCTGTTTTTAGACTTTATTTCAGTCAGCCAGTGTTGATGAAGCTCCGAAGGTGGAGTAAACGGCTGCAACATGGAGAGTGGCGCATAAATCACGTGACACAACAAATCAATTATGAAATTCGTTGACACTTTTAACAATGGAATTTTATCGATTCGTTGTTGCAGCCCTAATCCTAATCCTCAAGAGACGATGTGGTCAGACTGAGCGCCTGTGGTAATCCACGGAGCTTGAGGAGCACAGGCTCTCTCTCAGGGACCTTCTGCCACCATGTGATGGTTGATAATACCAGATCTGACTCTCCCTCACCTGGTAAGACTGAACAAGACAAATCCTGAAGTCTTGTTTGACACCATCAATTCACTAGTCACACTGCGAACATCTGGATCACCTGGTCACACTGAACATCTGGATCACCTGGTCACACTGAACATCTGGATCACAGTGAACATCTGGATCACCTGGTCACACTGTGAACATCTGGATCACAGTGAACATCTGGATCACCTGGTCACACTGTGAACATCTGGATCACCTGGTCACACTGAACATCTGGATCACCTGGTCACACTGTGAACATCTGGATCACAGTGAACATCTGGGTCACCTGGTCACACTGTGAACATCTGGATCACAGTGAACATCTGGATCACCTGGTCACACTGTGAACATCTGGATCACAGTGAACATCTGGATCACCTGGTCACACTGTGAACATCTGGATCACCTGGTCACACTGTGAACATCTGGATCACCTGGTCACACTGTGAACATCTGGATCACAGTGAACATCTGGATCACCTGGTCACACTGTGAACATCTGGATCACCTGGTCACACTGTGAACATCTGGATCACCTGGTCACACTGAACATCTGGATCACCTGGTCACACTGTGAACATCTGGATCACAGTGAACATCTGGGTCACCTGGTCACACTGTGAACATCTGGATCACCTGGTCACACTGTGAACATCTGGATCACAGTGAACATCTGGATCACCTGGATCACAGTGAACATCTGGATCACCTGGTCACACTGTGAACATCTGGATCACCTGGTCACACTGAACATCTGGATCACACTGAACGTCTGGATCACTTGGTCACACTGTGAACATCTGGATCACCTGGTCACACTGAACATCTGGATCACCACACCACCATTCTTCAGCTAGGCTCCCAGGGGTTCACAGGTGAGAAAGGTTCTAAGCCTACGTCAGCCCCAGCACTTCCTTCTCCACCCGGTGTGTTGCTGTTTAAGTCTGAATGAACAATGTCGTCATACAAATGGCAGTTAAATGATGTGCAGCAACAAACACTGCTGGAGTGAGATAATGTAGTGTGTGTGTGTGTGTGTGTGTGTGTGTGTGTGTGTGTGTGTGTGTGTGTGTGTGTGTGTGTGTGTGTGTGTGTAGACCTCAGCATCTGGTCGGCCTCCAGCTCGTCTCCCAGATGACCTCTGGTCTCCTTCAGGGGTCAAAGGTCGGATCCACCGATATCACACTGAAACCCCAAGTCGTCAGGGCCGGACGACACACTGCGGACACACACACTGCAGGGTGACACACACACACACACACACACACTACAGAGTTCGTGAGCATTAGCACTGTGCTAACTCACTGTAACAGCAAAACTGCTGAGTCACTGTGTGTGTGTGTGTGTGTGTGTGTGTGTGTGTGTGTGTGTGTGTGTGTGTGTGTGTGTGTGTGTGTGTGTGTGTGTGTGTGTGTGTGTGTGTGTGTGTGTGTGTGTGTGTGTGTGTGTGTGTGTGTGTGTGTGTGTGTGTGAAGGAGTGTGTGTCTGCTGCTCCAAGCTTCTCTTCCTGTCGCTCTCTTCGCCGACGACGCCACAACGTTTGTCCTGAAGGGAGGAACAAACACTGACCTGGCTCCGCACATCGACTACACACTGAAGGTACACACACACACACACACACACACACACACACACACAGTCAGCCTGGCCACGCCCCCCATAATCATTAGTGGTGTAGTGATTGTTGAAGAACCGCAGTTCCAGATCCGGTTGGAGCTCCACCGGAGATGGAACCAAGAACCTGTTGCTGTCCAGCCGAGGATTCTTGACCCCAACTTAACCTGACCTTCATCCTCTCTTCATCATCTCTCCATCATCTCCTTCCTCCTCTCTTCATCCTCTCTCCATCATCTCCTTCCTCCTCTCTTCATCCTCTCTCCATCATCTCCTTCATTCTCTCTTCATCCTCTCTTCATCCTCTCTTCATCCTCTCTTCATCCTCTCTCCATCATCTCCTTCATCCTCTCTTCATCCTCTCTTCATCCTCTCTCCATCATCTCCTTCATCAACTCCTTCATCCTCTCTTCATCCTCTCTTCATCCTCTCCTTCATCAACTCCTTCATCCTCTCTTCATCCTCTCTTCATCCTCTCTCCATCAACTCCTTCATCCTCTCTTCATCCTCTCTCCATCATCTCTTTCATCCTGTCTTCATCCTCTCTCCATCATCTCCTTCATCCTCTCTTCATCCTCTCTTCATCCTCTCTCCATCATCTCCTTCATCAACTCCTTCATCCTCTCTTCATCCTCTCTTCATCCTCTCCTTCATCAACTCCTTCATCCTCTCTTCATCCTCTCTTCATCCTCTCTCCATCAACTCCTTCATCCTCTCTTCATCCTCTCTCCATCATCTCTTTCATCCTGTCTTCATCCTCTCTCCATCATCTCCTTCATCCTCTCTTCATCCTCTCTTCATCCTCTCTCCATCATCTCCTTCATCAACTCCTTCATCCTCTCTTCATCCTCTCTTCATCCTCTCCTTCATCATCTCTCCATCAACTCCTTCATCCTCTCTTCATCATCTCTCCATCAACTCCTTCATCCTCTCTTCATCATCCTATTTCCATCATCTCTTCATCCTCTCTCCATCATCTTCTTTATCCTCTCTTCATCATCTCCTTCATCCACTCTTCATCCTCTCTTCCTCATCCTCTTCATCCTCTCTTCATCCTCTCTTCATCATCTCCTTCATCCTCTCTTCTTCATCTCCTTCATCCTCTCTTCCTCATCTCCATCATCATCTCCTTCTTCCTCGCTCCATCATCTCCTTCATCCTCTCTTCATCATCTCCTTCTTCCTCGCTCCATCATCTCCTTCATCCTCTCTTCATCCTCCATCATCTCCTTCATCCTCTCTTCATCCTCTCTCCTTCATCCTCGCTCCATCATTTCCTTCATCCTCTCTTCATCCTCCATCATCTCCTTCATCCTCTCTTCGTCCTCCATCATCTCCTTCATCCTCTCTTCGTCATCTCATTCATCCTCTCTCCTTCATCCTCTCTCCATCATCTCCTTCATCCTCTCTTCATCCTCTCTCCATCATTTCCTTCATCCTCTCTTCATCCTCTCTCCATCATCTCCTTCATCCTCTCTTCATCCTCTCTCCATCATTTCCTTCATCCTCTCTTCGTCATCTCCTTCATCCTCTCTCCTTCATCCTCTCTCCATCATCTCCTTCATCCTCTCTCCATCAACTCCTTCATCATCTCCTTCATCCTCTCTCCATCATCTTCTTTATCCTCTCTTCATCATTTCCTTCATTCTCTCTCATCATCTCCTTCCTCCTCTCTCCACCATCTCCTTCATCATCTCCTTCATCCTCTCCATCATCTTCACCCTCTCCATCATCTCCTTCAGCCTCTCTTTATCCTCTCTCATCATCTCCTTCATCATGTCTTTCCATCATCTCCTTCATCCTCTCTCCATCATCTCCTTCCTCCTCTCTCCATCCTCTCTTCATCATCCTATTTCCATCATCTCTTCATCCTCTCTCCATCATCTCCTTCATCCTCGCCATCATCTTCACCCTCTCCATCATCTCCTTCATCCTCTCCATCATCTTCACCCTCTCCATCATCTCCTTCAGCCTCTCTTTTTCCTCTCTCCATCATCTCCTTCATCCTGTCTTCATCATCTCCTTCATCCTCTCTCAATCATCTCCTCCATCCTCTCTCCATCATCTCATTCCTCCTCTCTTCATCTTCTCTTCATCATCTCCTTCAGCCTCTCTTTATCCTCTCTCCATCATCTCCTTCAGCCTCTCTTTTTCCTCTCTCCATCATCTCCTTCAGCCTCTCTTTTTCCTCTCTCCATCATCTCCTTCATCATGTCTTTTCATCATCTCCTTCATCCTCTCTCAATCATCTCCTCCATCCTCTCTCCATCATCTCCTTCCTCCTCTCTCCATCTCCTCCATCCTCTCTCCATCATCTCCTTCCTCCTCTCTCCATCATCTCATTCATCCTCTCTTCATCCTCTCTCCTTCAGCCTCTCTTCATCCTCTCTTCATCATCCTATTTCCATCATCTCTTTATCCTCTCTCCATCATCTCCTTCATCCTCTCCATCATCTTCACCCTCTCCATCATCTCCTTCATCTTCTCTTCATCCTCTCTTCATCATCTCCTTCAGCCTCTCTTCATCCTCTCTTCATCAGCCTCTCTTTATCCTCTCTCCATCATCTCCTTCATCATGTCTTCATCATCTCCTTCATCCTCTCTCCATCAACTCCTTCATCATCTCCTTCATCTTCTCTTCATCCTCTCTTCATCATCTCCTTCAGCCTCTCTTCATCCTCTCTTCATCCTCTCTCCTTCAGCCTCTCTTCATCCTCTCTGCATCATCTCCTTAATCCTCTCTCCATCATCTACTTCATTCTCTCTTCATCATCGTCACCCTCTCCATCATCTCCTTCATCCTCTTTCCATCATCTCCTTCATCATGTCTTCATCATCTCCTTCATCTTCTCTTCATCCTCTCTTCATCATCTCCTTCAGCCTCTCTTCATCCTCTCTTCATCATCTCCTTCAGCCTCTCTTCATCCTCTCTTCATCCTCTCTCCTTCAGCCTCTCTTCATCCTCTCTGCATCATCTCCTTCATCTTCTCTTCATCATCTCCTTCATCCTCTCTTCTTCCTTTCCTTCATCGTCTCCTTCATCCTTCCCACTGCAGCTCTCTGTTACCTGGATTAACATACCAGGATACATATGTTACCTGGATTAACATACCAGGCTATCTCTCTGTTACCTAGGTTAACATACCAGAATACTTATGTTACCTGGATTAACATTCCATGATCTCTCTCTGTTACCTGGATTAACATTCCAGGATATCTCTGTTACCTGGATTAACATACCAGGATCTCTTTGTTACCTGGATTAACATACCAAAATACCTCTGTTACCTGGATTAACATTCCAGGATCTCTCTCTGTTACCTGGATTAACATACCAGGATCTCTCTCTGTTACCTGGATTAACATTCCAGGATATCTCTGTTACCTGGATTAACATACCAGGATCTCTTTGTTACCTGGATTAACATACCAAGGTATCTCTTTTACCTGGATTAACATACCAGGATCTCTCTCTTTTACCTAGATTAACATACCAGGATATCTCTGTTACCTGGATTAACTAACCCAGACATTCTGGATCCTGATCAGCATTAACACAAAGCAGGTAATCAACTTACTAGTTCAACCAGAGTTTCCCTTCAGGATCAGTGCGTTCACATGAAAGGTGTAAGAAAACCAGAGTTCATCCTGAAGTTACCTAGATATGAGAAAACCAGAGTTAATACTGAAGTTACCTTGATAAGGGAAAACCAGAGTTAATCCTGAATTTACCTCGATAAGAGAAAACCAGAGATAATCCTGAAGTTAACTAGATAAGAGAAAACCAGAGTTAATCCTAACGTTACCTGGATAAAAGAAAACCAGAGTTAATCCTGAAGTTACATCCATGTGAGATAAGCAGAGATAATCCTGAAGTTACCTACATAATAGAAAACCAGAATTAATACTGAAGTTAACTGGATAAAAGAAAACCAGAGTTAATCCCAAAATTATTAGGATAAAAGAAAACCAGAGCTAATCCTGAAGTTACCTGGATAAGAGAATAAAAGAGTTAATCCTGAAGTTACCTAGATAAGAGAAATCCAGTTACACACACACACACACACACACACACACACACACACACACACACACACACACACACACACACACACACACACACACACACACACACACACACACACACACACAGTTTTTCTTATATTAGCTCCATGTTGTTGTTTTCATGTTCGTTTTTCTTGTTTGTTGTTTGTTGTAGTTGTTCTAGTTGTTGACTGTTATTGGTGACTATTGTTTTCATTGTTTATCACTGTTACTATTAAAAAGGTTTTATTTCCTAGTATTTTTGCTGTCGTTGACTATTAATTGTTGTTGACAGTTTGTTGTGTTTTTTTCTCGAGGTTTTCAAACCGGCCGTGGAGAAATTTGGAATTAACTTTGACTGTGATGTCATCATGAGGTCAGAAATTCTGTCTGTCTGTCTGTCTGTCTGTGTGTGTGTGTGTGTGTGTGTGTGTGTGTGTGTGTGTGTGTGTGTGTGTGTGTGTGTGTGTGTGTGTGTGTGTGTGTGTGTGTGTGTGTGCGTGCGTGCGTGCGTGCGTGCGTGCGTGCGTGCGTGCGTGCGTGCGTGCGTGCGTGCGTGCGTGCGTGCGTGCGTGCGTGCGTGCGTGCGTGCGTGCGTGCGTGCGTGCGTGCGTGCGTGCGTGCGTGCGTGCGTGCGTGCGTGCGTGCGTGCATGTGTGTGTGTGTGTGTCCGCCCACGCTGCAGGTCTTGATGCTCAATTCACATTTTTTGCTGGGATCCAATTATTTTGCGTGACCATTTCAAACGAGACCGTTAGTGCTTGAAGCTATCTCGATAAGAGAAAACCAGAGTTAATACTGAAGCTACCTGGATAACAGAAAACCAGAGTTAATACTGAAGTTACCTGGATAAGAGAAAACCAGAGTTAATACTGAAGTTACCTGGATAAGAGAAAACCAGAGTTAATCCTGAAGCTATCTCGATAAGAGAAAACCAGAGTTAATACTAAAGTTACCTGGATAAGAGAAAACCAGAGTTAATCCTGAAGTTACCAGGATAAGGCTCCCTGATTAGGGGATACCACCATATCTGGCAACCCTGGTCAGCCTGCAGATTAATTTTCCAGTGAACAAAGACACACGTCACTCATGACAACAAATTATTTCTTTTGTGTATCATAATCAGTCAAATATTCATACACTACGGAGACATTCACATACATTTTTTAAACATATATCAAATGTTATACCAATATAACCGTACATACATAATAAAAAAAAAGAGAAAAAAATTAATTAAATCATTAAAAAATAAGTAAATACAAAAAAAAAGTCAAATAAACGGGGTCTGTCAGGCAGGCAGAGGTTTGTCCAGAACGGCCCCATTTCAGATGGAACAGATCTTCATTTCTCCATTTTAATGAGTGACAGAACATCTCGTCTCCACAGAGATATTGACGGCACCTGAGAAGATTTCCAGAGAAGTAAAATATTACGTCTAGCTATTAGTGATGTAAACGTTAATATATTAGAGTGAGCAGGTTCTGTGTTTACTAGAACCCAAAAACAGCCAAGAAATGCTTCAGAACAACTTCAGTTTTAAGAACTTTGGAAAGAATCATAGAATCTTGAGACTTGGACTCAAAAAGAACATGTGACTCAGGCTGGCATGGCATCTTCCACGTTGATCCAGGATCTGTGGTACATTCCAGATAGTGAACCCTATATAATACCTTGAACTGAATTCCCTGCAGCCTTGCAGAGGGACTCACTAATATCACTTTTTTCCACTGTTGGTCAGAAATGTGTATATTTAACTCCTTTTCTTATGAATTTCTATTTGTCCATCCAGGTCCATGAGCCTGTCTACCACAGACATAACTGACCTTCGATTGGGTTGAAGGGACAGTAACTCGTCCCCGGAGGGGCGGGTGGGAGAGAGGGATGGGATGGAGAAAGAGAAGATGCACAATGCCGAGTCTGAAAGTAGCAGAAGAAATGAGTGGCTGGTCCCTCTGCCGAGCATCGGCCAGAGAAACTTAAAAAGATATCATGTTCAATTCAATTCAATTCAATTTTATTTGTAAAGCGCTAAATCACATCAACAAACATCTCAAAGCCTCTTACAATGATAGAGAACAACAGGACCCAACTAAACCCTTCCAAAGCAGCAGGTGTTGATAGAGGCCCTTAAAAGTTTGGATGCCAGCACCTTTCCACTGCATGGCGATACCGGGGGAATAGAGGATTTGTCATGATTGGCGTTGTGATTGATGCTGAAAGAAACTTAAATTGGTTCCTGTGTTGGGACCATATTTTCAAAGAGAACTGTCCCACCGGGCTTTTTGTATATTTAGAGGGATTAATTGGAAGAGAAGAAGACAACAGAGCCTCCAGTGGCGATGAGGAAGTTTACACCACAGCGAGTCTCGTGACTGGAGCCAATGGGTCAGGTTAAGAATGGGAGCTGAGCAGTAATAATACAGGACGTTAGGCAAAGCTCGCCCACCACATAACCTCATCTAGTGTAATAGAGATTTCATCACTCTGGGGTTCTTGCCTTTCCACAAAAACGATATTATAAGATGGTCGAGAGTCTCAAAACACTTTTTGGGCAGAAACTGCGGAATACATTGAAATAGAAAAAGAAACCGAGTAAAACTTTTATTTAAATTGTGTTTATCTGACCCACAAGAGATGAGGGCAGGGAGCCCCATCCCTGAAAGTCTACTTTAATCTGATTCATCAATGGGATGAGATTAGCCGTGTATAAGGAAGGGAAAGTACGGCTGATATTGATTCCTAAGTATTTCAATCCAGGAGTTTGAACAGGATATCTGTCTGGTTCAACGCAAGCCTAACCAATTTACTGGGTAACATTCACTTTTAACTAGATTAACTTTGTATCCTGAGAGTAAAGTGAATTTTTCCAATAACGATATTGAGGGAACACTAAGACTCGGATTAGAAATGTATAGAAGTAAATCATCTGCATAAAGGGACAATTTAAGGTTCATACCCAAACGAGAGATTCCTTGAACCTGAGGGAGTGACTAAGGTTCTGGATCAGGGCTCGATGGCAGGAGCAAAAAGGAGGAGTGATAATGGACACCCCTGTCTCGTGCCTCGGGGTAGAGCAAAGTAACTGGAGGGAACACTACTTGTCTGGACACTGGACTGAGGGGAGTCACACAATAACACAATCCATCAGATAAATCGGGTCCCAAAACCACCTTTACCTAAAACCTCCAAAAGGTTCCAGTCCTCTTTCTCAGCGTCCAGTGAAATAACTTCTGGACTGATGGAGAAGTGGTGAGAAGGGATCACATTCAGAAGTGTGCAGACATCTCCAACAACTGACGGAGTTCATTAAACCAGTTTGCTCCTCAGAAATGTTCTCCAGACGACAAGCCAATACTTTAGCCAGGATTTCTACATCAACGTTTAAAAGAGCTAAAGGTCTGGAGGACAAGATGTCTCTCTATTAGAAGAACTGTCATGACTGCTTGAGACAGTGTGGGGGGCGGCGAGGCACCTTCCAAAGGGTCATTCTACACCCGTCTGTTCACAAAATTCTTAAAAGATTCAACAGAGAAGCCGTCTGGGCCTGGAGCCTCACCATTGTACTTTGATTTACTCCAGTGTAGTATTTCCTCTCATTGAAGTAGTACAGCGAGTTGTTCAGCCGTGACCGGATCAACAGGAGGTGTGCTAAGAGCTTTAAGACAGGAGTTCAATTCCAAGGGACCAACTGTGGATTCAGAGTCATGGAAAGATGAGTAATACTTTTTAAAAACATCATTTATGGCTCTGGAGTTTAGTTTGAGTAATCAGTCCAGATGCTGCCTGATGTTTCAGCTGCTGGGCCAGAACCTGCTGGGCCAGAACCTCCTGGGCCAGAACCTCCTGGGCTCATCACCATGCTCATAGGAACTTTCTCAGCTTCAGCTGTTGAAAGCAAATCAGATTCTGTTTGTCAGTCTGGTCCTTTTTTATTGTGAATTGGAAAAGAGTCCGTTACAATCCATGTCTTTTTAATCATCAATTCTTTAAGCTTTGCTCTGCGATCTTTATTTAAATGGGCTGAAAAAGATGACAGTGTCGGTCTTGTTTATTGACATATATATATATTCATCAATGAATCAATCAATCCAATAAAATCTTTAAATGCCCCACCTGATATCAATAAAGGGTTAAACCTCCAGGGGGAAGAGAAGGAGGGCTGACTAATATCAACGCTAAGTGGTGCATGATCTGATATAACAATCCGATGATCTTCAGAGGTTTCTCCTTTAGAAAGAAGGGAGCCGTCTAAAAAGAAGAAGTCAATCCTTGAAAAAGACGAGTGTCCCTGAGAGGAGAAGGAATATGCTTTTGGGTTTGGATTATAAAACCTCCATGGATTAACAAATCCATTCGGCTGCTCAGTAATGTGTCAGGGAAACTTGGTTATCAAAATTGGGAGCATACACATTAACTAACACAGGTTTATTACTCAGTGAAACACTGGTCCCACCCAGTAGATGTCCCCTGTCCCGTAGATGTCCCCTGTCCCGTAGATGTCTCCAGTCCCATAGATGTCCCCTGTCCCGTAGATGTCTCCTGTCCCGTAGATGTCTCCAGTCCCATAGATGTCCCCTGTCCCGTAGATGTCCCCTGTCCCGTAGATGTCTCCAGTCCCATAGATATCCCCTGTCCCGTAGATGTCTCCTGTCCCGTAGATGTCCCCTGTCCCGTAGATGTCTCCTGTCCCGTAGATGTCTCATGTCCAATAGATGTCCCCTGTCCCATAGATGTCTCCTGTCCCGTAGATGTCTCCTGTCCCATAGATGTCTCCTGTCCCGAAGATGTCTCCTGTCCCGTAGATGTCTCCTGTCCCATATACGTCTCCTGTCCCATATATGTCCCCTGTCCCTTAGATGTCCCATGTCCCGTAGATGTCCCATGTCCCATAGATGTCTCCTGTCCCGTAGATGTCCCCTGTCCCGTAGATGTCCCCAGTCCCGTAGATGTCCCCTGTCCCATAGATGTCTCCTGTCCCATAGATGTCTCCTGGAGAACAATTCCATCACTTTGAAGGCTTTTCAAATGTAGAAATGTTTTAGAACGTTTAACAGGGCTATTTAATCCTTTTACATTCCAAGTCAATCATAGAATTCCACTAATACAGTATTAGTTAGGTTCTGACTTGGAGTATTAGTTCTAGGCATTATACTTAAAAAAAAGAAGATAAGAGACATGGTACCCCCCCCCCCCCCCCCCCCCCGAAAGAAAAAGCAACAAAAGAAACCCATAACACATACTCAAATAAAAGCAAAATGAGTTTAAGTCTTAATGTAAACCTGAGCTGCCCCCGGTGACTTGGAGAGCACAGCTTTGATTCTGGCAGAGCCACTTCCTCCGACGCTGATCCGTGACATCACTGACGATGCAGTGGATGTAGACAAACATCAGAATTGGTTTCACATGTGAACGAGGTCTGGGTCTGGAGGGAAACACAGAAACTAAGCTGCTTGATATGAGTCACTGTGAGTAAAGAATGAGGAGTGCATGGCCTTAGAGTGTGTGTGTGTGTGTGTGTGTGTGTGTGTGTGTGTGTGTGTGTGTGTGTGTGTGTGTGTGTGTGTGTGTGTGTGTGTGTGTGTGTGTGTGTGTGTGTGTGTGTGTGTGTGTGTGTGTGTGTTACCTTGGTGTGTGTGTCACTGTCTGTGTTACCTTAGTGTGTTTGTTACTGTGCGTGCGTGTAGAGGTTTCTACCCTAAAGGAGGGGGCGTGGTCTCGGTGACAGTTCAGCCAATCAAGCAGCTGGAGCCAGTCGTCATGACAACACGAGGAAACGTCACTAAGATCACAGGAAGAGCCTTCGTGTCCGGAGTTCTGCCCTTCAAAGTAATGCTCTCCTGTTAGCTTAGCATTGGCATCATATCAGCAGAGAGCTGGCTTACCATTAGCACCGTGACATCTGGAAGGTAGCTCAGCATTAGTACCATGTCAGCAGGAAGGTAGCTCAGCATTAGCACCATGTCAGCAGGAAGGTAGCTCAGCATTAGCACCATGTCAGCAGGAAGGTAGCTCACCATTAGCACCATGACATCTGGAAGGTAGCTCAGCATTAGCACCATGTCAGCAGGAAGGTAGCTCACCATTAGCACCATGACATCTGGAAGGTAGCTCAGCATTAGCACCATGTCAGCAGGAAGGTAGCTCACCATTAGCACCATGACATCTGGAAGGTAGCTCAGCATTAGCACCATGTCAGCAGGAAGGTAGCTCACCATTAGCACCATGACATCTGGAAGGTAGCTCACCATTAGCACCATGGCATCTGGAAGGTAGCTCAGCATTAGCACCATGGCATCTGGAAGGTAGCTCACCATTAGCACCATGTCAGCAGGAAGGTAGCTCAGCATTAGTACCATGTCATCTGGAAGGTAGCTCAGCATTAGTACCATGTCATCTGGAAGGTAGTTCAGCATTAGCACCATGGTATCTGGAAGGTAGCTTACCATTAGCACCATGTCATCTGGAAGAGAGCTCAGCATTAGCACCATGTCACCTGGAAGGGAGCTCAGCATTAGCACCATGTCATCTGGAAGGTAGCTCAGCATTAGTACCATGTCATCTGGAAGGTAGTTCAGCATTAGCACCATGTCATCCGGAAGGTAGCTCACCATTAGCACCATGACATCTGGAAGGTAGCTCAGCATTAGCACCATGTCATCTGGAAGGTAGCTCATCATTAGCACCATGACATCTGGAAGGTAGCTCAGCATTAGCACCATGTCAGCTTAGCAGTAGCATCATGTCATCTGTGAATTAGGTTAGCATTACCATCATGTCAGCTGCATCTTAGGTTAGCATTACCATCATGTCAGCTGCATCTTAGGTTAGCATTACCATCATGTCAGCTGCATCTTAGGTTAGCATTAGCATCATGTTAGTAGGGAGTTGGCTTTGCATGAGCATGATTAACATGTCAGCAGGAAGTTAGCGTAATGTTAGCTTGAATTTTCTGCCTGTTAGCCTATCATTCACATATTACGCTGTTGTTGGGACATTGTTAGCATGTCATAAGCCTATTTGCTTGCTATCATATTGACTTAACATTATTCTGGTATTAGCTTGCTATCAGCTTAACGTTATCACGCTATTAGCGGCTAGCCTGACTAGCCTGTGCTCCGCAGCTAGCCAAAGCAATGAGCGCAGCGGCCATACGGACGCTCCGTGCGCAGTTCAGCAGCGTGCAGGTGGACATCGAGGCACTCCACGAGGACAAGTCTGCATTCGGCAACGGCAGCGGTATCATGTAAGCCCCGCCCACTCAGACTCTGCCCCCTCAGTGACAGCTCTGATTGGCCGTTTCTTTTTTTGTTTTTTTAAAGAATCATTGCGGAGACATCCAGCGGATGTTTGCTTGGGGGCTCTGCTCTCGGGAAGAGAGGTGAGGCGTAAATGATGCTAACTGCTAACCACCAGTTTATACATGTTTCCATTAGCACAATGCTAACTGTTAACCATCCATTTATATGAAAAACAGTTAGCTATGCTAATGATAATACATTTGTTGCAGGACAGCACGAGTTAGCAATGCTAATGTTGTAGTAAGACAGAGTTGTGTTAGCATTGGTAATGCAGTTTTTATTACTACAGTTATGTTAACATTAGCATTTTTTAGCACTAGAATTGCTAACTTTTTCTGTTGCTACAGTTGTATTAGTGTTAGCATTGCTTACTTTAAAAAATTGATTTGCAAAATTTGCATGAGCATCATTAACTAGCCGGACGTTGCTACAGGCGTGCAGGCCGACCAAGTGGGCGTGGCCGCAGCTGAGTCATTGCTAAGCAACCTCCAACATGGCGGCTGCTTGGATGACTTCCTGCAGGACCAGGTGAGATAGCCACGCCCATTAATGACATCACTGTCTATTACATCACCGTGACCCCCCCCTCCCGGACCCTTTTGTCTAGCTCATCATCTTCATGGCACTAGCTAACGGGACGTCGCGGATCCGCACCGGCCCCGTCACGCTGCACACGCTAACCGCTATACACATCGCAGAGACGTTAACCAAGGTGAGACTATCTAGGTAGCTATTAGCTCTTCTATGGGTGTTAGCTGCTAAGCTAGCACCGGGGAAAAACGCTCAATGTCGGATTCTAATGTTAGCCTCAATGCTTCTTTGTCATCGCAAGTGGTTAGCTTTAAAGCTAATGCTAATTTTCATCTTTAAGAATTTAGCAATACTAACTAGTTAGCTTTAAGGTTAATGCTAACTTTATTGATTGATAATTCACCAATACTAAGTAGTTAGCTTTGAGGCTAATGCAAAACTTTATTAATAGCTTTGTAATGTTGGCCAGTTAGTGTTGAGGCTAATGCTGACTATAATGAGTAATAACTTTGTAATGCTAACCAGTTAGCTTTGAGGCTAATGTTAACTTCACTAATTACTAATTTTGTGATGCTAATGAGGTATCAATGAAGCTAATGCTTACTTCAATGTTAAAATCCACTACTCTGATATGTTGGGCTGCTGCTAGCAGAAGCTGATGCTAGTTGATGCTAACACTACCTGATGCTAATGCTAGCTCCTGTGCTGAAACACTTCAGGCCAAGTTCACAGTCACCAAGTGCGAGGACGCTGGCGTTAGCAATGGAAGCTACATGATCGAGTGCAAAGGAGACGGAGCGCAAAACCCCCACCTGTAGAAACCCCACACCTGTAGAAACCCCCACCTGTAGAAACCCCCACCTGTAGAAACCCCACACCTGTAGAAACCCCCACCTGTAGAAAACCCCCACCTGTAGAAACCCCACACCTGTAGAAACCCCCACCTGTAGAAACCCCCACCTGTAGAAACCCCACACCTGTAGAAACCCCCACCTGTAGAAACCCCCACCTGTAGAAACCCCCCACCTGTAGAAACCCCCACCTGTAGAAACCCCCACCTGTAGAAACCCCACACCTGTAGAAACCCCCACCTGTAGAAACCCCACACCTGTAGAAACCCCCACCTGTAGAAACCCCACACCTGTAGAAACCCCCACCTGTAGAAACCCCCACCTGTAGAAACCCCCCACCTGTAGAAACCCCCCACCTGTAGAAACCCCCCACCTGTAGAAACCCCTAAATAAAGTAACCTGTGTTCACACTCTGTTTCATTGTCTCTTCTTTACACTTCCTTAGCGCTATCACTGCTAAGTATGGCTACAGTGAGTTATTGGCACTAATGCCAAGTATGGACAACAGTGCTAATGCTAAGCGTTGATACATTGAGTCAAGCACTATTGCTAATGCTAATTATAGATACAGTTTGTTAGCAGTGCCATTGCTAATGCTAAGTTTTAGGTATGTGAAGACCGCGGCCGATATTTTCTTCCTGATTCATGATCTGCATTTTGGTCAGTGACGCGCTGCGTCTTACCTTTAAAATCTACATTTTGATTGGATAGCGTCACGTAATCCCTCTGGATTCCCTCAAAAAACTCCTCGTCCGCCATTTTGAATTTTTCACTTCCATCAACATTCAGATCGTCTCCAGAACGCATTAAAAACTCACTGAACTTCAACACATACAAACAACTTCAAGGGATTAAGGGACGCTTTTGAAAGGTGAAACGACGTCTGTCTGATTATTTTGACTTTCTAATCCCAAAGTTTCATAACTTCTTATAGTTCAGAAAACAAGTTGATGAGGAGGAGGAAGAGGAGGAAGAGGAGGAAGAGGAGGAGGGACAGGATTTGATTGGTTATTGACCAATCAAATAAAAATACATGACACACCAACATCGATATGGATAAAAAGTGACTAATACAATAAATATGGTGTGGTAGTATGTAGTAGGTAGTAGGTAGTAGGTAGTAGGTAGTAGGTAGTAGGTGGTAGGTAGTAGGTAGTAGGTAGTAGGTGGTAGGTGGTAGGTAGTAGGTAGTAGGTAGTATGTAGTAGGTGGTAGGTAGTAGGTAGTAGGTAGTAGGTAGTATGTGGTAGGTAGTAGGTAGTAGGTAGTATGTAGTAGGTAGTAGGTAGTAGGTAGTATGTAGTAGGTGGTAGGTAGTATGTGGTAGGTAGTAGGTAGTAGGTAGTATGTAGTAGGTGGTAGGTAGTAGGTAGTAGGTAGTAGGTAGTATGTAGTAGGTGGTAGGTAGTATGTAGTAGGTAGTATGTGGTAGGTAGTAGGTAGTATGTAGTAGGTGGTAGGTAGTAGGTAGTAGGTAGTAGGTAGTATGTAGTAGGTGGTAGGTAGTATGTAGTAGGTAGTAGGTAGTATGTGGTAGGTAGTAGGTAGTATGTAGTAGGTAGTATGTGGTAGGTAGTAGGTAGTATGTAGTAGGTGGTAGGTAGTAGGTAGTATGTAGTAGGTAGTAGGTGGTAGGTGGTAGGTAGTAGGTAGTAGGTAGTAGGTAGTATGTAGTAGGTGGTAGGTGGTAGGTAGTATGTAGTAGGTAGTAGGTAGTAGGTAGTAGGTAGAAGGTAGTAGGTAGTAGGTAGTATGTAGTATGTGGTAGGTAGTATGTAGTATGTGGTAGGTAGTAGGTAGTAGGTAGTAGGTAGAAGGTAGTAGGTAGTAGGTAGTATGTAGTATGTGGTAGGTAGTATGTAGTAGGTAGTATGTAGTATGTGGTAGGTAGTAGGTAGTAGGTAGTAGGTAGAAGGTAGTAGGTAGTATGTAGTATGTGGTAGGTAGTATGTAGTAGGTAGTAGGTAGTATGTGGTAGGTAGTAGGTAGTAGGTAGTAGGTAGAAGGTAGTAGGTAGTATGTAGTATGTAGTAGTATGGCAGTAGGGTGTGGCAGCGCCAATCTTGATACTATCAAATGTATTTCAGACCAAGAACAAACTTAAAATATATATTGATATTCCTTCAGATTGAAGAGTATAAAGAGACATAAAGAGAGATATCTTGATTATTAAAGAAACTAGTGTTTTTATGTAAAAAGTTTTTCGTCACAGATTTGGGTACTAATTACCTTTAAGACAATTTAACTAATTAGTAAACTTCTTTTGTCTATAAATTCCTTCTTTGTTCAGATATCTGGATGCTTTTGGTGTCATTTTCTGTGTTTTTCCTGCTCGTTCCAGTTCCATTCTATTTGGTTGACTTCTACATTTTTCTTCACAGACCTATAAGTATGGATACAGTGAGTTAGCAGCGTCATTGTTAATGCTAAGTGCATACTGTGAGTTAGCATCACGAACGCTAAGTATAGGAGCTGGTAAACTGGACTGATGTGCAGGTTCTATGTTGGCCCACTAGGGGGAGCTTGGGCAGTGTGAGGAGCCTTTAAAGGTATGTGTAGCACCACCAACGTGGCCAATTAAACTTTGTGTGCACTCATATTTAAAGAAATTATAACAATAGATATATTTAACATAAATCCAATGCATTGGTAAAAAGTAACATTTAAATGAGCTACGTGGGGAATTAACACCAAAGGTGTTAAATAAATTAGAAATGCTGCAAAAAAAGTAAATCCAATCTAAACAGAGCAACTTTGATTTAATCAGTAATCTGAGTTACTGCAAGATAGAGATTCTTCACAAAACAATGGAAACACACTAAAGATTGGAGCTGGATGTAGAGATGTACATAGTTTATAAAAAGATTAGATTTCTTGATTTATTTTCAAAAGGTTTCGTGGCTCTGTTATGTAATGAAGGACGGAGCCTGAAAGGCCTGGTGGCAGGGACCCTACTGCTTTCTTAGACCCAAGTTTGACCCATAAACCAAATAAGACATGTTGATCAAGACTGGCGAAAAATTTAAGAAATATAAGAAAATGTAAAAATTATCCCCCCAGAGTTCCAAAATGTGCTCTCTAGCGCCACCTACAAACACTAAAATGGCCGCCACGGCCCGTAGGAAAGTCGTAGGGAGACCAAACCAAAACTTAATTGTTCGTCTGATCAAGACCTAAGAATCTTTCACCTAGACCCCGGACCTAAATCCAACAGGAAGTCTGCAACTTGCCTTTCAAAATAAGATTTGTGAACGCTAGCTGTTCTGAGGGTGAATATCGTATCGGCTTCAAAATACAATCAAACAACAGAGGAGAATAATCTAGATCACTTTGACTAGTGGAGCGCTTTAGTTAAACCAAGAGGTCTCCTCAGGAACCGTGGTGACAGAACCCCCTGAACAAGAGGTGACTGTGGCTAAACCGTCACTCTGAGCCACAGAACCAGCAGAACAGAAGCAGCAGAGGAGAACCAGCAGAACAGAAGCATGAGGAGAACCAGCATAACAGAAGCACGAGGAGAACCAGCAGAGGGGAACCAGCAGAACAGAAGCACGAGGAGAACCAGCAGAGGAGAACCAGCAGAACAGAAGCATGAGGAGAACCAGCATAACAGAAGCACGAGGAGAACCAGCAGAGGGGAACCAGCAGAACAGAAGCACGAGGAGAACCAGCAGAGGGGAACCAGCAGAACAGAAGCACGAGGAGAACCAGCAGAGGAGAACCAGCAGAACAGAAGCACGAGGAGAACCAGCAGAGGAGAACCAGCAGAACAGAACCACGAGGAGAACCAGCAGAACAGAAGCTCCTCCTGAGAGAGAGACTCCATAGAAACACACAATACCTTTATTCTGGACTTACTCCTCCCCTCCTCCTGGACTCCGCCCCCACAGTGCTGTCACCATGACGACGGCATCTAGACTGACCCTGTTACCTGCACACTGTGTGTGTGTGTGTGTGTGTGTGTGTGTGTGTGTGTGTGTGTGTGTGTGTGTGTGTGTGTGTGTGTGTGTGTGTGTGTGTGTGTGTGTGTGTGTGTGTGTGTGTGTAATGTGACTCCTGGTAGAACCTGAACTGGGTTCGGTGGAACGCGATACTCTTCCTGCATCAGTTGCTGCTGCGGCTCCATGGAGGACTGTGGGGTCTGGAGAGGACCTGGACCTGGCCCACCTGGTCCACCTGGACCAGAACCAGGATCAAACCGAGTCTGGATCTCTCTCATTGCGGGTGAGTCGAAACATTCAACCAATCAGAGCAGTAGCAGCTCTGACCAATCAGGAGCAACTAGGGCTAGTGGACCAGGACTAGTGGACCAGGACTAGTTGACTAGGACTAGCGGACTAGGACTAGTAGACCAGGACTAGTGGACCAGGATTAGTGGGCCAGGACTAGTAGACCAGGACTAGTTGACTAGGACTAGCGGACTAGGACTAGTAGACCAGGACTAGTAGACCAAGACTAGTGGACCAGGACTAGTGGACCAGGATTAGTGGAGCAGGACTAGTAGACCAGGACTAGTAAACCAGGACTAGTAGAACAGGACAAGTGGACCATGACTAGTAGACCAGGACTGGTGGACCAGGATTAGTGGAGCAGGACTAGTAGACCAGGACTAGTAGACCAGGATTAGTGGAGCAGGACTAGTAGACCATGACTTGTAAACCAGGACTAGTAGACTAGGACTTTGGACTTTGGACTTGTTTTGGTCTAGTTTTATCCTAGTTTTGTTCTAGTTTTTTTCCTCGGTTTGGTCAAGCTTTGGACTAGTTTTGGTCTAGTTTTATCCTAGCTTTGGTCGAGTTTTAACCCATGTTTTGGACTAGTTTTAGACTAGTTTTGGACTAGTTTTAACCCATGTTTTGGACTAGTTTTAGACTAGTTTTGGACTAGTTTTATCCTACTTTTGATTTAAGCTTTGGACTAGTTTTATCCTAGTTTTGGTCAAACTTTGGACTAGTTTTGGTCTAGTTTTAACCGATGTTTTGGTCTAGCTTTGGACTAGTTTTGGTCTGGCTTTGGACTAGTGTTATCCTAGTTTTGGACTAGTTTTTCCTAGTTTTAGACTAGTTTTATCCTAGTTTTGGACTAGTTTTATCCTACTTTTGGTCAAGCTTTGGACTAGTTTTGGTCTAGCTTTGGACTAGTTTTATCCTAGTTTTGGTCTAGTTTTGGTCGAGTTTTAACCCATGTTTTGGACTAGTTTTAGACTAGTTTTGGACTAGTTTTATCCTACTTTTGGTCAAACTTTGGACTAGTTTTGGTCTAGTTTTATCCTAGTTTTGGTCGAGTTTTAACCCATGTTTTGGACTAGTTTTAGACTAGTTTTGGACTAGTTTTATCCTACTGTTGGTCAAGCTTTGGACTAGTTTTATACTAGTTTTATCCTAGTTTTTGTCGAGTTTTAACCCATGTTTTGGACTAGTTTTAGACTAGTTTTGGACTAGTTTTATCCTACTTTTGGTCAAACTTTGGACTACTTTTGGTCTAGTTTTATCCTAGTTTTGGTCGAGTTTTAACCCATGTTTTGGACTAGTTTTAGACTAGTTTTGGACTAGTTTTATCCTACTGTTGGTCAAGCTTTGGACTAGTTTTATACTAGTTTTATCCTAGTTTTTGTCGAGTTTTAACCCATGTTTTGGACTAGTTTTAGACTAGTTTTGGACTAGTTTTATCCTACTTTTGGTCAAACTTTGGACTACTTTTGGTCTAGTTTTGTCCTAGTTTTGGTCTCGTTTTAACCCATGTTTTGGTCTAGCTTTGGAATTGTTTTGGTCTAGTTTTATCCTGGATTTGGTCTAGTTTTTTCCTAGTTTTGGACTAGTTTTATCCTACTTTTGGTCAAGCTTTGGACTAGTTTTGGTCTGGCTTTGGACTAGTGTTATCCTAGTTTTAGACTAGTTTTATCCTAGTTTTGGACTAGTTTTATCCTACTTTTGGTCAAGCTTTGGACTAGTTTTGGTCTAGTTTTATCCTAGTTTTGGTCGAGTTTTAACCCATGTTTTGGACTAGTTTTAGACTAGTTTTGGACTAGTTTTATCCTACTTTTGATTTAAGCTTTGGACTAGTTTTATCCTAGTTTTGGTCAAACTTTGGACTAGTTTTGGTCTAGTTTTATCCTAGTTTTTGTCGAGTTTTAACCCATGTTTTGGACTAGTTTTAGACTAGTTTTGGACTAGTTTTATCCTACTTTTGGTTTAAGCTTTGGACTAGTTTTATCCTAGTTTTGGTCTAGTTTTATCCTAGTTTTGGTCAAGTTTTAACCCATGTTTTGGACTAGTTTTAGACTAGTTTTGGACTAGCTTTATCCTACTGTTGGTGAAGCTTTGGACTAGTTTTATACTAGTTTTATCCTAGTTTTTGTCGAGTTTTAACCCATGTTTTGGACTAGTTTTAGACTAGTTTTATCCTACTTTTGGTCAAACTTTGGACTACTTTTGGTCTAGTTTTATCCTAGTTTTTGTCGAGTTTTAACCCATGTTTTGGACTAGTTTTAGACTAGTTTTGGACTAGTTTTATCCTACTTTTGGTCAAACTTTGGACTACTTTTGGTCTAGTTTTGTCCTAGTTTTGGTCTCGTTTTAACCCATGTTTTGGTCTAGCTTTGGAATTGTTTTGGTCTAGTTTTATCCTGGATTTGGTCTAGTTTTTTCCTAGTTTTGGACTAGTTTTATCCTACTTTTGGTCAAGCTTTGGACTAGTTTTGGTCTGGCTTTGGACTAGTGTTATCCTAGTTTTAGACTAGTTTTATCCTAGTTTTGGACTAGTTTTATCCTACTTTTGGTCAAGCTTTGGACTAGTTTTGGTCTAGTTTTATCCTAGTTTTGGTCGAGTTTTAACCCATGTTTTGGACTAGTTTTAGACTAGTTTTGGACTAGTTTTATCCTACTTTTGATTTAAGCTTTGGACTAGTTTTATCCTAGTTTTGGTCAAACTTTGGACTAGTTTTGGTCTAGTTTTATCCTAGTTTTTGTCGAGTTTTAACCCATGTTTTGGACTAGTTTTAGACTAGTTTTGGACTAGTTTTATCCTACTTTTGGTTTAAGCTTTGGACTAGTTTTATCCTAGTTTTGGTCTAGTTTTATCCTAGTTTTGGTCAAGTTTTAACCCATGTTTTGGACTAGTTTTAGACTAGTTTTGGACTAGCTTTATCCTACTGTTGGTGAAGCTTTGGACTAGTTTTATACTAGTTTTATCCTAGTTTTTGTCGAGTTTTAACCCATGTTTTGGACTAGTTTTAGACTAGTTTTATCCTACTTTTGGTCAAACTTTGGACTACTTTTGGTCTAGTTTTATCCTAGTTTTTGTCGAGTTTTAACCCATGTTTTGGACTAGTTTTAGACTAGTTTTGGACTAGTTTTATCCTACTTTTGGTCAAACTTTGGACTACTTTTGGTCTAGTTTTGTCCTAGTTTTGGTCTCGTTTTAACCCATGTTTTGGTCTAGCTTTGGAATTGTTTTGGTCTAGTTTTATCCTGGATTTGGTCTAGTTTTTTCCTAGTTTTGGACTAGTTTTATCCTACTTTTGGTCAAGCTTTGGACTAGTTTTGGTCTGGCTTTGGACTAGTGTTATCCTAGTTTTGGACTAGTTTTTCCTAGTTTTAGACTAGTTTTATCCTAGTTTTGGACTAGTTTTATCCTACTTTTGGTCAAGCTTTGGACTAGTTTTGGTCTAGCTTTGGACTAGTTTTATCCTAGTTTTGGACAAGCTTTGGACTAGTGTTATCCTAGTTTTGGACTAGTTTTATCCTAGTTTTGGACTAGTTTTAGCCTACTTTTGGTCTAGCTTTGGACTAGTTTTGGTCTAGCTTTGGACTAGTTTTATCCTAGTTTTGGACAAGCTTTGGACTAGTTTTGGACAAGCTTTGGACTAGTTTTGGACAAGCTTTGGACTAGTTTTATCCTAGTTTTGGACTAGTTTTATCCTAATTTTGGTCTAGTTTTGTTCTAGTTACTGTCTAATTTTGGATTAGTTTTGATCCAGTTGTAAACTAGTTTCCCAGGAGTTTCATTGAACTTAGTTAAACCTCCACTCATTTTCTCCCGGTCTCTATGGGCCTGCCTCTCGTGGGCACCCTGCTCAAGGCCTCTGATTGGCTCTATCGCCTTCCCCTCTCTGCCAATCACACTCTCTGTCTATAAAAAGCCTCTTGGAGTAGCTTGAGACATTTCTTCAATACTTGTGAAATCCCAGAGGAGTGAGGCCACTCCCAAACGCCTCACGAGTCAAACATTCCTGTTGATTTTACTTTCAAATTAAATAAATGAATTAAAACGTTTTATTTTTGTTCACATTTTAAAAAGTTTGAGTTTCTCCTTGTTTTTTTGTAATTGGAGTTTTTATTGACTTAAAACATTTGGAAACAGGAACATAAAACAACACAACATTAACATGAAGGCTGATGCACTTTCCCCAAGGTAACAGCATATAAAGGGTTACAGGAGAAATAAATCTGAAAAACAAATATCTGCAATTAGCTGGGACGATTACGAAATGTGATAAATTCAAAACACAAAACAATATCACTGCAAACAAAACAGAGACTTTACATGACACTTCTATCAGCTTTAATAGAGTCCCAAAAGCCATCGCAATCTGTGTTTCTGTCCCCTTTCAACTTGCTGAGCATGACCTCATACGACGCTGTGTCCGCCATTGATTTGATCCAGTCATTTAACTGAGGGCACACTGTGCTCTTCCAGTGTCTGAAACATCCTGGACGCTGTCACACAGCCGACCATAACCATTGAAAAGACTCCTTTAAGACATTCGCCATTTGCGATCTGTCTCCCTAAAGACACAGTTCTGGAGTCTGAGGGACTTCAGTCCCAGACCACTTAGAACCTCTAAGACTTCAGTCCAAAAGGGTGGAAGCAGAGAACATTCCCGGAGGCAGTGTAACTATGTCCCAACCTCATTCTGACATTTCCAACACAAATTGTTTGCCATTAGTTTCATTCTGTCGTCTGGTAGCAGGATGTTAACATCTATGTCACATATATGAATTCACTTCTGGCCTCCTTTACATATTTGCCACCATCTGATAGATTTACTAACCAGTTCTCATTTGTACTCTGTCTTCAGATCCTTCTGCCCAAAAAGTTTAATACTTGATGATTCACCACTCAAACGAGTTTGTCCATGTTTTTGTCCGAGCGGACATGAACGCGCCGCATTTCCCCGTCGTCATAGTAACGAGTGTTGAGTGGGTGGAGCTTCGAGTCAATCGCAGAAGTTTCAGTGTGTTTAGCCACGATGCTAACAGCTGTGCTAACACCAGCGGGGAGTCCGAGCTGAGAGTGACCGGAGTGAGAGCTGCGGAGCCCGGGGAAACAACGTCACGCAGCCTCCCTCCTCTGGTGGAGGACCAGCGGGGAGTCCGAGCTGAGAGTGACCGGAGTGAGAGCTGCGGAGCCCGGGGAAACAACGTCACGCAGCCTCCCTCCTCTGGTGGAGGACCAGCGGGGAGTCCGAGCTGAGAGTGACCGGAGTGAGAGCTGCGGAGCCCGGGGAAACAACGTCACGCAGCCTCCCTCCTCTGGTGGAGGACCAGCGGGGAGTCCGAGCTGAGAGTGACCGGAGTGAGAGCTGCGGAGCCCGGGGAAACTCCGTCAACCCCCTCCCCCGGTGGAGCAGGAAGTGCTAAGAGCTTACAATATGACCGGGGAGGGAGTGAGACTTTCCCCCGTTCTCGCTGCGCTGTTTTCGGGGAGCGAGCAGCGAGAGCCGGCCGGAGCCGCGGAGCTCATCCGAGGTAACGAGAACCGGTAGTATCGGAGTAACGAAGTGACGAGGAATAACTAAACTAATCCTGGTCTTTAAAGTAGTCAGTTGATCCAGACTTTCTGAAAAAGGTGGCTGAACCGAAATACTTTACTTAGTTAATCTGGTTCAGTTAATCTGGTTCACTTGATCAATTAATCCGGTTCAGTTTCTGGTTCAGTGTATCTTGTTCAGTTAATCCGGTTCAGTTTCTGGTTCAGTGTATCTTGTTCAGTTAATCCGGTTCAGTTTCTGGTTCAGTGTATCTTGTTCAGTTAATCCGGTTCAGTTTCTGGTTCAGTGTATCTTGTTCAGTTAATCCGGTTGAGTTTATGATTCAGGTAATCTGGCTCAGTTGATTCTGTACAGTTAATCTAGTTTCATTAATCCAGTTTAGTTGATCAGTTTCAGAAGGACTTTGTTAATCCCAGGAGAAACTCTGATGGCTACACATAAATAAGTAATACTGGTGACGGAGCGGTGACGGTGTAGCAGTGACGGTGTAGCAGTGACGGTGTAGCAGTGACGGTGTAGCAGTGACGGTGTAGCAGTGACGGTGTAGCGGTGACGGAGCGGTGACGGTGTAGCAGTGACGGTGTAGCCGTGACGGTGTAGCAGTGACGGTGTAGCAGTGACGGTGTGCTGAGCAGTGTGGAACCTGAAGGAGTTCAGAACGTTCCTTCATGAACTCCTTCATATTTTAGGTGAACGTGAACTGAACGTTCTGCATCTCTGCCTGATGACGTCGCGGAGCGGCGCTCACTCTGGTGTTAGTGAGCTGCTCTCACTCTCACTCTGGTGTTAGTGAGCTGCTCTCACTCTCACTCTGGTGTTAGTGAGCTGCTCTCACTCTCATTCTGGTGTTAGTGAGCTGCTCTCACTCTCACTCTGGTGTTAGTGAGCGGCTCACACTCTGGTGTTAGTGAGCTGCTCTCACTCTCATTCTGGTGTTAGTGAGCGGCTCACACTCTGGTGTTAGTGAGCGGCTCTCATTCTGGTGTTAGTGAGCGGCTCACACTCTGGTGTTAGTGAGCGGCTCTCACTCTCATTCTGGTGTTAGTGAGCGGCTCTCACTCTGGTGTTAGTGAGCTGCTCTCACTCTCATTCTGGTGTTAGTGAGCTGCTCTCACTCTCACTCTGGTGTTAGTGAGCTGCTCTCACTCTCATTCTGGTGTTAGTGAGCTGCTCTCACTCTCACTCTGGTGTTAGTGAGCTGCTCTCACTCTCATTCTGGTGTTAGTGAGCGGCTCTCACTCTGGTGTTAGTGAGCGGCTCACACTCTGGTGTTAGTGAGCTGCTCTCACTCTCACTCTGGTGTTTGTGAGCGGCTCTCATTCTGGTGTTAGTGAGCGGCTCTCACTCTCATTCTGGTGTTAGTGAGCGGCTCACACTCTGGTGTTAGTGAGCGGCTCTCATTCTGGTGTTAGTGAGCGGCTCTCACTCTCATTCTGGTGTTAGTGAGCGGCTCTCACTCTGGTGTTAGTGAGCTGCTCTCACTCTGGTGTTAGTGAGCGGCTCTCACTCTGGTGTTAGTGAGCGGCTCTCACTCTGGTGTTAGTGAGCTGCTCTCACTCTGGTGTTAGTGAGCTGCTCTCACTCTGGTGTTAGTGAGCGGCTCTCTCAGTTTAATGTAGTTTTATAGAGTTGCCAGATTCCTGATCCTTCCAGTGAAAACCCAGTAAGACTCACTGTAAACGGGCCTTAACATGTCGGGGGAAAACAGCCGATCTGGCAACAGCAGCCCCCAGAGTGGCTCCACCTCCTACGTCATCAACATGTGGAGCATCACGACAAAAACAAGTAGAAGACAGCAGCTCTACCTCAGACTCTGTCTCCACCATTAATACTTCATCTTAGTATGGTTACAGTACTTTCTGGACGACAAGCAGCTACTTTTTTTTCTTTACTTGTTTTGAACCCTGCGGAGGACGACTCGGCTTTTTAAGGGTTAACAAGCTTCATGCTGCTGATACTAGTGAGGACTGACTGGGGGGGAACAACGGGGAAATACCAGGATTCTGAGGGTACCAGCTCACAGCAACATGTTGGAAAAAGAACTATGAACTGGTTCATTTTTGGAACTATGAATTTAGAACTATGAACTGAACTAGTTCCTTTTAAAATTTGTGAACTGAACTTTGAACTGGTTCGTGTAGAAAGTGAACTTTCCCAACACTGGGTGACGGTTTGTGATGTGATTCAGTTCATTCGGGTCAGTTAATCCAGTTTCATTAATGTGGTTCAGTTAATCCGGTTAAGTCATCTCGTTCATTCAATATGGTTCATTTAATCCAGTTACAGTTGATTCGTTTCAGTGTTTTTTTTCTCAGATTGTCTCTGAATGTCTCGTGTTGTGTTCACAGACCGTCTGTACTTTGCCACATTACGCAGTAAACCGAAGAGCACAGCCAACACGCACTACTTCAGTACCGACGACGAGCTGGTGTACGAGAAGTAAGTAAGCCCCGCCCCCAACGCGTGCCTGTGTGTGCGTGCCTTTTTTTTTTTTTACGTTTTTTTTTTCAAAAATGCAACTCTTGGAAAAAAACTGTATGGAAACCGAGGAAATTGCACATTTTGAACAAGTTGCATTTTCATCCGTCTCTCAAAATGCAACTTTTTCCTAAATGCTCAGATACCTGGAGACGCAGTTCTGGTTTTGTAAACACTCCCAACGGAACGGACAAAAATCCAACATTTTTAAAACAATACATTTTTCACAAATACTGTTGGCACGGACAGCGCAATTTTTGAAAATGCACAATTTTCGTGAACAGTCCAAAACAGGGGCGTCAAACTCATTTCACCGAGGGCCACAGCCAGGCCTGTCACCATAACACATTCTGCTGGACGATAAATTGTCCCAGAAATTATTGCGATAAACGATAATATTGCCGTTTTGATACCATTTTTCCACTAATATATTAATAATGGTATAATAATGCAAGTATACCCTTTTAAAGATAAATACTTTTATATCTGAAGAATATTACAAATTTAAATTGTATTGTGAAAAAAGAGATTGTAAATATCCAAAATAAAGAATTAAAACAACCTCATGTCCCCCTCTCCTCCTCACGGAGTCTCATGCTGCTCTCAGGTGTGCCAGGTGCCCCCCCCCCCCCCCCTCCTCCCCACAAGAGTGATTGACAGGCAGTGTTGGGAAAGTTCAGTTTCTACATCAACCAGTTCAAAGTTCAGTTCACAAATTTTAATATGAACTAGTTCAGTTCATATTTCTAAATTCATAGAACATACATTGGAGTTACGTGATGCACCTGAACGCATCACCCAGTATCAGCAGCATGAAGCTTGTTAACCCTTAAAAAGCCGAGTCGTCCTCCGCAGGGTTCAAAACAAGTAAAGAAAAAAAAGTAGCTGCTTGTCGTCCAGAAAGTACTGTAACCATACTAAGATGAAGTATTAATGGTGGAGACAGAGTCTGAGGTCGAGCTGCTGTCTTCTACGTGTTTTTGTCGTGATGCTCCACATGTTGATGACGTAGGCGGTGGAGCCACTCTGGGGGCTGCTGTTGCCAGATCGGCTGTTTTCCCCCGACATGTTAAGGCCCGTTTACAGTGAGTCTTACTGGGTTTTCACTGGAAGGATCAGGAGTCTGGCAACTCTATAAAACTACATTAAACTGAGAGAGCCGCTCACTAACACCAGAGTGAGAGCCGCTCACTAACACCAGAGTGAGAGCAGCTCACTAACACCAGAGTGAGAGCAGCTCACTAACACCAGAGTGAGAGCCGCTCACTAACACCAGAGTGAGAGCCGCTCACTAACACCAGAGTGAGAGCAGCTCACTAACACCAGAGTGAGAGCAGCTCACTAACACCAGAGTGAGAGCAGCTCACTAACACCAGAGTGAGAGCCGCTCACTAACACCAGAGTGAGCGCCTCTCACTAACACCAGAATGAGAGTGAGAGCCGCTCACTAACACCAGAGCGAGCGCCGCTCACTAACACCAGAGTGAGCGCCGCTCACAGTGACGTCTCTGGTAAAGGAAACATTCTCTAGCCTGGAAAACTGATCCAGCTCATTTTTAATTATCGTGCAATTAATGGATTTATTGATTATCACGACATTCCTGGACACGTCAGCATCATGGCCGCCCTCAAAGGGACAAATGTAACTGTAAGACAGTATGAATGGAACTAAATCTAAACAAATATAATGTAAAATAAATGTACCTACTCCTTAATTTCAAATAACTGACTTTATTACTTACTCATATTACAAATATTACATTTGCATTTGCATAGATATAAAATATCTATCTGGTAGTTGCTCTGTTCAGTCTAACTCTGTCATACTTCCCTCTGTACTCGGCGTCAAGATGTGAACTTATATTTTACTCTTTGAAACCGACACGTCTCAGAAGACTAAAGACAAACATGTCTTCTCCTCCATCGAACATCAAACATCCTGTCATCTGCATCAAGTCTTCTCTTCCTGGACATTTTGGATTCTTTCTATTTCTCAGTTCTACTTGTGGAAAATGTTTATACACTGCAATCTTCAGGGTAATATAATATATATTTATTTATTTGATCTGGACAACACATATTATTGAACAATCATATACAAATTGTAAAAGTGCCAGATTGTAGCAAAACTGCAACTTTACATCTTCAGTATTATAGATATAATAGAATCAGAATGCATTGTGGGAAATGTAGTTTCTGGTCTATACAGTTTTACAAAGACGCGGCGAGCTGGAAGAAACAAAGCTCACTACTTGATAAAACCATCTGTTGCAGTCGGTGCAAAAGTGCATAAACAGTCAATTCAGTTTTGTTCAGCTTTTTTTTTACATTCTTAACCGCGCTCAACCCGGGGCTTGAGGGGGCTCTGGAGGGAGCAGACACCCCCGTCCCTCTCCCAACCCGCCACACGGCGCACCTCGTTGGGCCCTCGTCCCTCCGTGACCGTGCCTCAACGCTGCGCCGGGGGGGGGGGGGGGGGGGGGGTCTGCTGTCAGGTCGGTGCCAGGAACATCTTAATCTGGATGTGCACAAGTGCAGAGCTACTTACATGTCAACAAAGACACATGGAATTACCATATTTTGTCGAATGCTTGAACCTGCGCTCACATGTTCCCAATCAACGCACCCCAAGGCTGGCACTCGTGCACTGCACGTCTATTGGAAACAATACGGGATCTATTTTAAGACATTCAGACCTTTAAGCCCTCGCGGACCTTTAGTTTGACTCATGTGCTCTAAACGCACAACAACGCAACTTTTTAAAAGTGCAAAAACATTTCGTAAAAACTGTCTAAACAGACAACAAAAAAACTGGAAAACTGTCGAAAAGGAAAACAACGCAACTCTTTGAAACCACTATTTTTTGAAAACGCTCCGATCCCACAGAAACACAATCTTTTCATAAACACTGTCGCAACGAACAAAATCACGTTTTGTAAACACTCTTGACTGTTGTCACCCACTAGCTACGTCGTTTCTGCTGTTTCCAAATTTTCTTTGTACCACTAACGGGGTGTGTGTGTGTGTGTGTGTGTGTGTGTGTGTGTGTGTGTGTGTGTGTGTGTGTGTGTGTGTGTGTGTGTGTGTGTGTGTGTGTGTGTGTGTGTGTGTGTGTGTGTGTGTGTGTGTGTGTGTGTGTGTGTGTGTGTGTGTGTGTGTGTGTGTGTGTGTGTGTGTGTGTGTGTGTGTGTGTGTGTGTGTGTGTAGTTTCTACGCTGACTTCGGGCCGCTCAACGTCGCCATGTTGTATCGTTACTGCTGCAAACTCAACAAGAAGCTGAAGGTGCGTTCACGGACCCCGCCCAGCATGGGAATGTTCACCATCTCACAACCCGCCACTGTTTACGGCCGGTTACCACAGCAACCGCATACCTCCCCCGTAACCTGTCCGTCTGGATCTGCCAGTTTCTGTGATGTCATCGGGACTGTTGGATTGTATAGCATTTTCAGCTTTGTTAGCTTCTTTAGCTGATATATGTTGAACTTTTTAGTGCTTTAGCTTGTTAAGCTTCTTTACTTTGATTAGCTACTTTAGCTCCTTTAGCTCCTTTAGCTATTTTAGCTTCATTATCTTATTTACTTCTTTTTTTTTGCTACTCTATTATATTTATCCATTTTAGCTTCTTTGGCTTCTTTAGCTATTTTAACCCTTTTAGTGGCTTTAGCTTCCTTTAGGTGTTTTAGCTTCGTTAGCTTATTTAGCTATTTTAGCTTCTTTAGCATTTTAGCTCTATTAGCTTATTTAGCCACTGTAGCGTCTTTAACTGTTTTTAGCTTCATTACCTTCTTTAGCATTTTAGTTTTGTTGGCTCTTTCAGTACTTACAAATTTAGCTGGTTCAGCTTTGTTGGTTATTTTAGCTTCTTTAGCTCCTTTAGCTCCTTTAGCTGTTTTAAATTCTTTACCTATTTTAGCTTTATCTCATTAAGCCGTTTTGTGTCACTTTGTCTTAGTTTATTAGCGTCTTTAGCTTTATTAGGTTCACTAGCTCTTTCTAAGTTTAGCTACTTTAGCTTCCCCCAGACATAGCGGCTAACGCTAACGCAGCTCACTGTGTTGGCAGTCCTTCACACTGACCAGGAAGCGGATTGTCCACTACACCAGCTTCGACCCAAGGAAACGCTCCAATTCCGCAGTGCTAATTGGAGGCTATGCCGTGAGTCTCACGCCACACTATTGCTGACAACAACGTAGCATTTATTTTCTAATGTAAATGATAAAGGCATAGCGTAATTGCTAATCCGAGGCTACGTCATGAATGTTCCCCTACCAGGGGCTAATGCTATTGGTAAAACGATTGCTAATTACCATGGCAATGCTAGCATTGGTAACATGATAGCCTTAATACTAATCCAAATCCAAATATAAATCTTCAAGCTAATTTTAATGCAACAATAATGCTAATTCTAATGTTAACACATATGATCAACCCTCACGTTATTGCTGATTCTAATGTCAATGCTCATGCTGACATTTCTAAATGTCTACCACCAATGCTAATGTAATTGTTTATGTTCATCCTAATGCTAACACTGATGCTAATTGAAATATTAATGCTAATCCTACCATATAATGCCATTTCTTCTGTTACCACTAATGCAGATATTAATGCTAATTATTATGATAATGCATATAACGTTAACCCTAGCATTCATGCTAAGTAATGCTAATAACAATGCTAAAACAAATTTCAATGATAACACATGTAATGCATTGATGTTAATGCTAACATTAATGCTAATGATATTGCTCATTGTATTTCTAATAATAATAATGCATTTAATGCTACTCCTGATGTTAATGCTAATGGTAATACTTATTTTTAATGTAAGAATCAAAGTGTGTGTGTGTGTGTGTGTGTGTGTGTGTGTGTGTGTGTGTGTGTGTGTGTGTGTGTGTGTGTGTGTGTGTGTGTGTGTGTGTGTGTGTGTGTGTGTGTGTGTGTGTGTGTGTGTGTGTGTGTGTGTGTGTGTCAGGTGATCTACCTGAAGAAGTCTCCAGAAGAAGCGTTCCGAGCTTTGACCTCTGGTTCAAACTCCTCCTACCTGCCCTTCAGGTCAGTTAGCACTAGCATTAGCCACAGGGCGACCAGCTTACCATGGTTTCCGTGGTAACCTGTTGTTGTTGTTGTTGTTGTGTTTAGAGACGCTTCCTTTGGGAATTCTACCTACAATCTCACAGTTCTTCACTGCCTGCAGGGAATCAGGAAGGTCTGAGCTGCTTGTTGTTGTTTTTTGTCTTGTTTACATCCTGTGTTTGTGTTGTGTTCTATGTCTTCTGCTTGTTTGTCATGCTGTTATTTACAGTCTCTCGTTGTTTGAGTTTTGTTGTTGTATGCATCTTGTCTTGTTTATGGTGTAAACTTGTTAACATCTTGTTGTTTGTGCCTGTGTGTAGTAGTGTAGCTCTTGTTGTTGTTGTCCATGGGTTTGTTTACATGTTGTTTACTTGTTGTTTCCAGGCTATGCAGCATGGCTTCTTTGACTTTGAGAACTTTGACGTTAATGAATACGAACACTACGAGGTGACCCCACACACACACACACACACACACACACACACACACACACACACACACACACAGTGTGTGTATTAATGTGTGTGTTTCAGCGTGTGGAGAACGGAGACCTGAACTGGATTGTTCCAGGAAAGATTCTGGCGTTCAGTGGACCTCACCCCAAGACTAGGATGGACAACGGTCAGTAAACAATTATGTTTCCCTCTTGCAAACCACAAGAGTTTCTGTAAAATATTACCCAAACATTCCCAAAAACTGTTCATAAACCGCCTCAAACATTTACCTTAATCTCCCCAAATTTTCCTCAAAATATTTAAACATTTCCTCAAGAAATCCCAGCAATTCTGGCCAGATGGTTCTTTAATCAAATAACTTGTGCAGAAATATCCTAAAATTAACAAATAATGCTCAAAATCTCCCAATAATCTTAACTCAATTTAAAAAACAAATCCATCAAATTTCCCCAAACTTTATCAAAATATTCCCCCAAAATGACCCAGAATTGTCCTAAAAAAATATTCAAAAACTGCCAGATTTTTACCAAAATCACCCAAAATGTCTCCCAATATATTCAAGATTATCCTCAAAAAATACCAACAATTTCTGCCAAATTTTTACCAAAATCCCTTATAATCTTCCCCAAGATATTAAAAAAAATCCTTAAAAAAACACCCACAATTTGCCCCTCAAGTACTTTCAAATTTTAACCCAAGAAGTTATGCGAAATCCATCCATCCATCCATCCATCCATCCATCCATCCATCCATCCATCCATCCATCCATCCATCCATCCATCCATCCTTCCATCCATCCATCCATCCATCCATCCATCCATCCTTCCATCCATCCATCCATCCATCCATCCATTGTCCTCCTCTTATCCAGTCCTCCTCTTGGAGGCAGCAGTCTCAGCAGGGATGTCCAGACGTCCCTCACCCCAGACACGTCCTCCAGCTCTTCCGGTGGGACTCCAAGGCGTTCCCAGGCCAGCTGAGAGACATAGTCCCTCCAGCGTGTCCTAGGTCTGTCCCGAGGCCTCCTACCGGAGGGACATGCCCGGAACACCTCCCTAGGGGGGTGTCCGGGGGGCATCACAAACAGATGCAAGAGCCTCAGCTGGCTCCTCTGGATGTGGAGGAGCAGCGGCTCTACTCCGAGCTCCTCCCTGGTGACGGAGCTCCTCACCGTATCTCTAAGGGAGCGCCCAGCCACTCTACGGAGGAAACTCATTTCAGCTGCTTGTATCCGGGATCTCCTTCTTTCGGTCATGACCCAAAGCTCATGACCATAGGTGAGGGGAGGAACGAAAATCAACTGGCTCATGACCATAGGTGAGGGGAGGAACGAAGATCAACTGGCTCATGACCATAGGTGAGGGGAGGAACGAAGATCAACTGGCTCATGACCATAGGTGAGGGGAGGAAGGAAGATCAACTGGCTCATGACCATAGGTGAGGGGAGGAACGAAGATCAACTGGCTCATGACCATAGGTGAGGGGAGGAAGGAAGATCAACTGGCTCATGACCATAGGTGAGGGGAGGAAGGAAGATCAACTGGCTCATGACCATAGGTGAGGGGAGGAAGGAAGATCGACCGGTAAATCCAGAGCCTCGCCTTTTGGCTCAGCTCCTTCTTCACCACGACGGACCGATACAGCGACCGCATAACTGCAGATGCTGCACCGATCCGCCTGTCGATCTCACGCTCCATCTTCCCCCCACTCCTGAACAAGACCCCGAGATACTTCAACTCCTCCACCTGGGACAAGGGCTCTCCACCCACCTGAAGGGGGCAAGCCACCTTTTTCCGGTGGAGAACCATGACCTCGGATTTAGAGGTGCTGATCCTCATCCCAGTTGCTTCACACTCTGCTGCAAACCGCACCAGTGCACAGCGAAGGTCCAGGTTTGATGAAGCCACCAGGACCACATCGTCTGCAAAAAGCAGAGACGAGATGTTGGGGACCACAGAATGTGCCTAGAAATTCTGTCCATAAAAGTTCTGAACAGAACCGGTGACAAAGGACAGCCCTGCCGGAGGCCAGCGTGCACTGGGAACAGGTCCGACTTACTGCCGGCAATGCGAACCAAACTCCTGCTCCGGGCGTACAGGGACCGGACAGCCCTTAGCAAAGGGTCCTGGACTCCATACTCCCGGAGCACCCCCCACAGGACGTCCCAAGGGACACAGTCGAAAGCCTTCTCCAGGTCCACAAAACACATGTGGACTGGTTGGGCGAACTCCCATGACCCCTCGAGCCCCCGGTGGAGAGTATAGAGCTGGTCCAGTGTTCCACGACCAGGACGAAAACCACATTGTTCCTCTTGGATCCGAGGTTCGACTAACGACCGGATCCTCCTCTCCAGAACCCTGGAATAGACTTTCCCAGGGAGGCTCTAAAAAAGAGGGACCACCAACCCGGTCTGCCAGTCCAGAGGAACTGTCCCCGACCGCCACGCAATGTTGCAGAGACGAGTCAGCCAGGACAGTCCCTGCACATCCAGAGACTTAAGGAACTCAGGGAGGTTCTCATCCACTCCCGGTGCCTTGCCACCGAGGAGCTTAGCAACTACCTCGGTGACTTCAGCTTGGGTTCTGGACGAGTCTACCTGAGAACCCAGCCTCTGCTTCCTCAGTGGAAGATGTGATGGTGGGATTGAGGAGGTCCTCGAAGTATTCCTTCCACCGCCCGACGACATCTCCAGTTGAGGTCAGCAGCCCCCCCCCCCCTCCACTGTAAACAGCGTTGGTGAAAAACTGCTTCCCCCTCCTGAGGCGCCAGACGGTTGCCAGAATTTCCTCGGGGCCGACCGATAGTCCTCCTCCATGGCCTCCCCGAACTCCTCCCAGACCAGAGTTTTTACCTCCACCACGGCCCGGGCTGCAGCCCGCCTGGCCTGCCGGTACCTGTCAGCTGCCTCGGGAGTCCTATGGACTAACAGCGCCCCATAGGACTCCTTCCTCAGCTTGACAGCATCCCTTACTTCCGGTTTCCACCACCGGGTTTGGGGGGTTGCCGCCACGACAGGCACCAGAGACCCTGCAACCACAGCTCCGAGCAGCAGCTTCGACAATGGAGGTGGAGAACATAGTCCACTCAGACTCAATGTCTCCAACCTCCCCCGGGATCCGTGAGAAGCTCTCCAGGAGGCGGGAGTTGAAGACTCTTCTAATGCGAAATATTCAAAAAAGATTATGTTAAAAACAAGTCCCCAAAAATTCCACACAATTCGTAAAAAAAAAAAAAAATTTAATTTACCCCAAGAAAAAATAGTCAACATAAACATGTAAACAGCAACAAAAACTATGTGGAAAATTCTCTTCATTCTCCTTGGGCTAGGACATTTTAACGTACTGTTTTCCCTGCAGGTTACCCGCTCCACGCCCCTGAGGCGTACTTCCCATATTTCCGTAAACACGGCGTTACCACGGTGATCCGCCTCAACAAGAAGATCTATGACGCCAAGCGCTTCACGGACGCCGGCTTCCAGCATCACGATCTCTTCTTCGTCGACGGCAGCACGCCAAGTCCCATGGTGACGCGGCGCTTCCTCAACATCTGTGACGGCAGCACCGGCGCCATCGCGGTGCACTGCAAAGGTCGGCAGCCACGAGCACGAGCACACAACCGCAAAAAAAAACAACTGCCGCAATAAGTACAAGCATAAAATGCCCAAAAAAGTCAAATACTCTGGCCTGTTGAAGTCGCTTCAGTCAAAGCCTCTGGCCCATTTAAATACTGTTGAAATACAAAGGACTTTTATTTTGGAATAGTTTTGGGATTTTATTTTGAAAGCCAACAAACCTGGCCTAGTTAACCTGTAAATATCAATTTTTAAGGTTTTAGGTGTCATTTTTAATAAACAAGAACTTTCATTTGGAAGGAGGTTGGAGCTTTTATTTGGAAAGTCAGGACATGCAGGTCAACAGTTTGATTGACATTTTATTGTGTGAATTCTGCAACTCTGATGTACCAAGCTTCCAGACGGAGATAGAAGAGGAATTTTAATAACTTTTGTTTAAATTCAAAATTTTGGGGGCAAATATTTTGATAGAATTCTCCTTTCTTGAGAGTAAAATGTGTCGTCTTTCAGTCTGTGTGGGTTTGGAAGCAGTCAGACGTAAACTTTAGACACTAGGAGGCGCAGTTTGACGCAGACACATGATTTTGCTCCATCTGACTCAATGATAAATGTGGTTTGAAATCGTGGGTGAAAACAAAACGACAGCATTGTTCTCTCTGGTCCAAAAGCTCCTGTTTTATGGAACGTTCCCCTCATGTGTGACATCGTCTGGTTCTGCTGGTTCTCCTCGTGCTTCTGTTCTGCAGGTTCTCCTCGTGCTTCTGTTCTGCAGGTTCTCCTCGTGCTTCTGTTCTGCAGGTTCTCCTCGTGCTTCTGTTCTGCAGGTTCTCCTCGTGCTTCTGTTCTGCTGGTTCTCCTCGTGCTTCTGTTCTGCTGGTTCTCCTCGTGCTTCTGTTCTGCTGGTTCTCCTCGTGCTTCTGATCTGCTGGTTCTCCTCTGCTGCTTCTGTTCTGCTGGTTCTCCTCGTGCTTCTGATCTGCTGGTTCTCCTCTGCTGCTTCTGTTCTGCTGGTTCTGTGGCTCAGAGTGACGGTTTAGCCACAGTCACCTCTTGTTCAGGGGGTTCTGTCACCACGGTTCCTGAGGAGACCTCTTGGTTTTCTCATGTATTTGAATGAGAGGAGGGTGGAGGAGGAGGGAGGAGGGTGGAGGAGGGAGGAGGGGGGTGGAAGAGGGAGGCGGAGGAGGGTGGAGGAGGGGGGTGGAAGAGGGAGGCGGAGGAGGGTGGAGGAGGGAGGGTGGAGGAGGAGGAGGGAGGAGGGGGGTGGAAGAGGAGGGTGGAGGAGGGAGGAGGAGGAAGAGGGAGGAGGAGGAGGGTGGAAGAGGGAGGAGGGTGGAGGAGGAAGAGGGAGGAGGAGGAGGGTAGAGGAGGGTGGAAGAGGGAGGAGGAGGAGGGTAGAGGAGGGTGGAGGAGGGAGGAGGAGGAGGGTAGAGGAGGGAGGAGGAGGAAGAGGGAGGAGGAGGAGGAGGGTAGAGGAGGGTGGAAGAGGGTGGAGGAGGGAGGAGGAGGAGGGTAGAGGAGGGTGGAAGAGGGAGGAGGAGGAGGGTAGAGGAGGGTGGAAGAGGGAGGAGGGTGGAGGAGGAAGAGGGAGGAGGAGGAGGGTAGAGGAGGGTGGAAGAGGGAGGAGGAGGAGGGTAGAGGAGGGTGGAGGAGGGAGGAGGGTGGAGGAGGAAGAGGGAGGAGGAGGAGGGTAGAGGAGGGTGGAAGAGGGAGGAGGGTGGAGGAGGAAGAGGGAGGAGGAGGAGGGTAGAGGAGGGTGGAGGAGGAGGGTAGAGGAGGGAGGAGGAGGAGGGTGGAGGAGGGAGGAGGAGGGAGGAGGAGGGAGGCAGCAGGATTTAGTTTCACAACTTGAGGGATAATAAAAACTAAAGCGCTCCACTAGTCAAAGTGATCTAGATTATTGAGCAGGAGAGTCTCATTAATAATAATAATAATAATAATAATGATGTTTTGAATAACGATATTCGCCCTCAGAACAGCTAGCGTTTGCACATCTTATTTTGAAAGGCAAATTGCAGACTTCCTGTTGGATTTAGGTCCGGGGTCTAGGTGAAAGATTCTTAGGTCTTGATCAGACGAACAATTAAGTTTTGGTTTGGTCTTTCCTACGACATTCCTACGGGCCGTGGCGGCCATTTTAGTGTTTGTAGGTGGCGCTAGAGAGCACATTTTGGAACTCTGGGGGTTAATATTGACATTTTCTCATATTTTTTGTCAGTCTTTGTGAGCGTGTCAAATTTGGTGAGCACTTGAGCGTGTTAAGTGGGTCACATTTGGGCTCTGATTGGCTGCAGCAGTGTGTGTGTCATGTGTGTATATTGTATGTATTGTCTATGCAGCGGGTCTGGGCCGGACGGGCACTCTGATTGGCTGCTTCCTGATGACACGTTACCGCTTCACAGCGTGTGAGGTCATTTCCTGGGTCCGGATGTGTCGACCCGGGTCTATAATTGGACCGCAACAGCACTTCCTACACCAGTCAGTAATCTGAATACTTCACTGTAATCTGATTTCCTCACAGTCAGTAATCTGATTACCCCAGTGTAATCTGATTACCTCACAGGAAGCAGGCGGAGCTCTGGTTGCTGGGCGATTCCCAGAAGGCAGAGTTAGAGGAGGAGGGGGCGGAGCTTCAGCTCATCAGCAGCATGAAGGAGCTGCAGTTAATAAGCCCCGCCCACCAGCTGGAGGAGGTACACACACACACACACACACACACACACACACACACACACACACACACCTAAATTGAGTTACTTTTTCCTAAAAGTAACTTATTTCTACATGCAATTTTTCTAAGCCGTAGCTAAAAGTACCTTTCTCTGGGGGCGTGGCTTAACCTGAGTACTCCATGTTGAGCCTGGACCTCGACTAGAAGCTAAAGAGTTTTTCTGTGAATACAACAGCTACACCGTTGTTGGTATAACGTGTCCATTGGGACAAACAGAGGTAGAAGTGTAGTGGCTCGGACCGGAGTCCTAGAATCCAGGTGAGAAGACACCTGAGAGATGGGCGGAGCCTGCTCTCACTCAACCACGACATTCCAGCTGAAGGTCTTTTATGGAACCAAGTGATCAAGTGTTTGAAATGTGCTGAGTCAGCTGACCGACGGTCCAGTAACTGTAGGGTCAGAACCAATCCCTGTAGAGCTTCTTGTTTAGTGACATTTGAAAATAAAACACATTGCTCAACAAAGTACTTTTCTCCTCAAAGTAACTTTCTGAAAGTAACTTCTAAATGTAGTTAGAAGTAACTTTTTCCTATTGAAGTAACTGAAAGTAACTTTATTCTAAAATCAGCCTTGCTCTAGAATAGTTGCTTTTAGAATGAAGTTACTTTTAGAGTAAAGTTACCCCACAGTAACTCTGGTTTCTCCCACCAGTATGTCCTGACAGATTCTGGTCCGGTTCTGACTCAGGGGGACAAACTGAGAGTCCTGAAGAGCCGCCGGATCTCCAGACCCCCGAACAGCACCACACTCAGGTACCTGCTGGACCTGCACTAGAATCTGGACCTGGACTAGAACCGGGACCTGGACTAGAACCGGGATCGGGACTACAACCGGGACCTGAACCTGGACTAGAACCATGAACTGGACTAGGACTTTGACCTGGACCTGGACTAGAACCAGGGCCTGGACTAGAACCAGGACCTGGACCTGGACATTTTCCCTCTATTTTTCTCTTTTCTTTATTTTTCATTTTCTTTTTTTAATTCTTTCAAATTGTGGGCATGTCCTCACAGGTGGGCGTGTCTTGAGAGATTTTTGACCAGTGGGCGTGACCTCTCACTGGTGGGCGTGTCTTTAGAGGTTTCAGACAGGTGGGCATGTTCTCTCGAAGGTGGGCGTGTCTTTAGAGGTTTCAGACAGGTGGGCGTGTTCTCTCGAAGGTGGGCGTGTCTTTAGAGGTTTCAGACAGGTGGGCGTGTTCTCTCGAAGGTGGGCGTGTCTTTAGAGGGTTTGCTTAGGTGGGTGTGTCCTCTCACGGGTGGGTGTGTCCTCTCACGGGTGGGCGTGTCTTGAGAGGTTTCAGACAGGTGGGCGTGGCCTCTCACAGATGGGCGTGTCTTTAGAGGTTTCAGACAGGTGGGCGTGTCCTCTCACAGGTGGGCGTGTCCTCAGCTGACGATGATGATGTCATATGTTTCAGGTTGGAGGAGATGAAGAGCCACAGCCGGACTCCCCCGCAGCCTCTCAGGTAGCCCCATCCCCCTCTCCTCTCTTAGCCATTCTCACCCATCCCTTGATTGGTTCTCCCTTCACAGGCTGTCTCTTGGCTCCGCCCCCAAGTTCCCAGCATCCTCTGCTTCCCCATCTGCCAAGCGGATCAACCGCAGCGCCTCATCCAACTTCAGGAGGTTAGTGCCGAGACTCCGCCTCCTTCTCACTCTCACTGTGATGTCACTGATGGTGTGTGTGTGTGTGTGTGTGTGTGTGTGTGTGTGTGTGTGTGTGTGTGTGTGTGTGTGTGTGTGTGTGTGTGTGTGTGTGTGTGTGTGTGTAGCTCCGTCCCCGGCTCCCGATTGGTCAGTTCTCTCAGTGACCTGTACGACCTAGAGGAGGAGGGACACGCCCACTCCTCTTCTCTGGCCACACCCTCCTCCTCCTCCTCTGCTCTGGCCCCTCCCCGTGCCAGTCGCCTTGGTAACCGCAGCACCCAGCAGCCGCCACCACACGACCTCCGACCTTTCGGTCGCCCGTCAGGACGCTACCTGAGCCGCTCCATACCTGTGAGTGCTCTGCCACGCCCACTTTCTCTCTCAGATGGATGATGGATGATGATATATTTGTGTGTCATATAAAATCTATTGAGATAAAACTGCAGACTAAACAGCTTTCTGTAAGAGGGTAGTAGAGTGACTCTGTAGTAGTAGAGTGGCTCTGTAGTAGTAGTAGAGTGGCTCAGTAGTAGTAGAGTGGCTCTGTAGTAGTAGAGTGGCTCTGTAGTAGTAGAGTGGCTCAGTAGTAGTAGAGTGGCTCAGTAGTAGTAGTAGAGTGGCTCTGTAGTAGTAGAGTGGCTCAGTAGTAGTAGAGTGGCTCTGTAGTAGTAGAGTGGCTCAGTAGTAGTAGTAGAGTGGCTCAGTAGTAGTAGAGTGGCTCAGTAGTAGTAGTAGAGTGGCTCTGTAGTAGTAGTAGTAGTAGAGTGGCTCAGTAGTAGTAGTAGAGTGGCTCAGTAGTAGTAAAGTGGCTCAGTAGTGGTAGAGTGGCTCATTGTAAAGAAATCCGAGCTTCGCTCTGTTAAAGAACCTCAGAAAATGGACCTCTTGGAGGGTTCTGAAGAGGACCTCGAGGAAGGGAGGGTTCTGAAGAGGACCAATTGGATGGTTCTGAAGAGGACCTCTAGGAAGGTTCTGAAGAGGACCTCCAGAGGACTTCTGGAAGGGTTATGAAGAAGGCCTCCAGGAGGGTTCTGAAGAGGACCTCTAGGATGGTTCTGAAGAGGACCTCCAGAGGACTTCTGGAAGGGTTATGAAGAAGGCCTCCAGGAGGGTTCTGAAGAGGACCTCTAGGATGGTTCTGAAGAGATCCTCCAGGAGGGTTCTGAAGAGGACCTCTAGGAAGGTTCTGAAGAGGACCTCCAGAGGACTTCTGGAAGGGTTATGAAGAAGGCCTCCAGGAGGGTTCTGAAGAGGTCCTCCAGGGAGGAGATAGGTTGACTGGGTCTCTGGTAGATGAAGGAAACAAAGAGCAGCCGACGAGCTTTCTGGCCCTAAAGCTAATGCTAACTGTCTAGTCCAGAAGCTAATGCTAACCGTCTAGCCCTAAAGCTAATGCTAACTGTCTAGTCCAGAAGCTAATGCTAACCGTCTAGCCCTAAAGCTAATGCTAACTGTCTAGTCCTAAAGCTAATGCTAACTGTCTAGTCCAGAAGCTAATGCTAACTGTCTAGTCCAGAAGCTAATGCTAACTGTCTAGCCCTAAAGCTAATGCTAACTGTCTAGTCCAGAAGCTAATGCTAACTGTCTAGTCCAGAAGCTAATGCTAACCGTCTAGCCCTAAAGCTAATGCTAACTGTCTAGTCCAGAAGCTAATGCTAACCGTCTAGCCCTAAAGCTAATGCTAACTGTCTAGTCCAGAAGCTAATGCTAACCGTCTAGCCCTAAAGCTAATGCTAACTGTCTAGTCCAGAAGCTAATGCCAACCGTCTAGCCCTGAAGCTAATGCTAACCGTCTAGTCCAGAAGCTAATGCTAACCGTCTAGCCCTAAAGCTAATGCTAACCGTCTAGCCCTGAAGCTAATGCTAACTGTCTAGTCCAGAAGCTAATGCTAACCGTCTAGCCCTAAAGCTAATGCTAACCGCCTAGCCCTAAAGCTAATGCTAACTGTCTAGTCCAGAAGCTAATGCTAACTGTCTAGTCCAGAAGCTAATGCTAACCGTCTAGCCCTGAAGCTAATGCTAATGCTAACCATCTGTGACATCATACCCCTCCACCTCTCACTTCCTGCTTGTGTCTTCCAGTCTCTCCAGTCAGACTACGTCCAGTACTGAAATCAAGCTGACGACTACCCACAATGCCTCAGTGTCGACCTCACCGCAGGATCAGAAAGATATATATATTTTAGATAACGACTTTTTATGCTAGATTTTTTTTTGATAAAGAGCTTTTCCAGTATTCTCTTTCCTGTTCGATGAAGGGAAAACCCACAAAGAATGTATTGAAACTCAGGGTGTGTGTGTGTGTGTGTGTGTGTGTGTGTGTGTGTGTGTGTGTGTGTGTGTGTGTGTGTGTGTGTGTGTGTGTGTGTGTGTGTGTGTGTGTGTGTGTGTGTGTGTGTGTGTGTGTGTGTGTGTGTGTGTGTGTGTGTGTAAAAGATTTTTTATTTTTTTAAAAGGGAAGAAGAAAAAAGACTAGATTTTGGCGTCAAATCAACCAGAGGACACGCCCATTTTAACAAGCCAAGCCCCCTTTTTAACAAGCGACGCCCACTTCACAGTGACAAGTAATTTTACAACAAGCCTGCTCTGTTATAGGACACGCCCTTTTAGTCTAAGAAATCCAGCGAGTCTTTAGCCGAGAAAATAAAGGAGTCGTGTCGCCGAGTCTTCTCTAGCCGAAGTGATAGAAAAAGTAATTGTTCCGATCCAAAGTATTTCCGTACGTGTTTTTCTTTGCAAGTCTAAACTGATCCTAGTGTCTTTAACACCTTTATTTTGTAGCTTAAAAGCTTTTATTTTTGTTTGAACTCTGAAGTGATGATATTTAACCGACTTGTACTGGTTTACGAAATAAATACCAAATGTTCTTCTCAACGAGTCTCCGTGTCGTTACTAACTCCAAAGGTCACTTCAACCACCAAAGTCTTTTATTTTTAATTATTTCAAATCACTACCTCATTAAAATATTCTACCTTTTTTATTAAATTTTAAATATTTTTTTAAAACAAATTTAAACTTTGAATGTTTTTCTAACATTGATTAAACCTTAACCTTTTATACATGTACATTTTAAAACCAGTTTTCAAAAACTTTCTTACATTATTTGAAATATTTCTTATTTTTATTTCACTAGAAATTAATTTTTTTTAAAACTGTTTTTCTATTTGACGTATTTCCAAGTTTTTTTCTGACTTTTTTCAGAAACGATGTTTTTCTTGTTTATTTACTTTTTCAAAGTTTTTCCCCCCAAAAAATATTTTCACTTGTTTTATTTCAAAGCAGATTGTGGCTCAGTGGTAGAGTCGGTCATCCAATAACTGGAGGGTTGGCGGTTTGAATCCCACTCTATCAAACAGTCATTGTCGTCGTGCCCTTGGGCAAGGCACTTTACCCACATTGCCCCGTTGGCCCAAATGGCAGCAGCTCCAGGGCAGCTGTGGCTACAGCGTAGCTTAGCATCACTGGTGTGGATGAATCGAGGTCTCTGTGTGAAGAAAGCGCCATATAAATCCAAGCCATTGTTATTATTTATTAATAATAAATACCAATAATAAGTACCAATACCATTTGTTTTTTAAATAAAAAAATTTCCAAATTCAATTTTTATTTTTTTTAATTTAACATTTATGAAACCGATTTAAAAAATGTTCTAATCTTTAAAAAAATAAATAAATTTTTTTTTGAATATTCAAATATGTTTTGGAGGCAGCGAGACACAAAGAATGAGGAATTCAATAAACACAAGGTCGAAGGTCAAAGGTCATCTTCCTGACTGGAGTGTGAGTGAATCAGCAGATCGGTGACGCAATCAGAAAAATACAAATAAACAAGTTACAAAAGTCCTTGAATGCAAACTGAAGAATACCAACACTAGAAAAGACCAGATGAAAACCTAACGCCAGTCCATGAATGTCTTATCAAAGTCCTCCAAACACTCCTTGAACACCTCGTAGAGAATGAATAAAAACTAGAAAAGACCAACACTAAACACTGTCCCTGATCGCCTCAAATCACATTTCTGAAAGGGAAAATTCTAACACTCAAAGCTGGTCCTTAAACGCCCCACTGAAGACGGTCAGAGTTAAGAGCCTCTGCAGAATCAGTCCCTGAACGCCTCTGCTAGTGTCGGCCAGCAGGGGGCGCCGTGGGGCAGCCGTCACCCCATGGAGGAGGGGGCGGGGCTTGAGCGGAGGAGGAGGAGGGGGCGTTTGTTTTGTGTTCTCACACACTCACACACGTCTGAGCTTCATTTCAGCCTGAGACACAAAGACACACACTGATCCTGCAATTCCTTCATTCTCGGGCTCTTTACTCCGTCGTCACGACGATGGATGGCGGTCGACACGTCGCAGCTCTGGCAGGTGAATAGATCTATTTTTCTGGAAAAATCTGGAATTACTGCAGCAAACATTTGTCAAATCAATACCAAAAATATTCAATTGAATAGAAAAAGTAAAATTGAAAAAAAGGTACAAAATGCTGGAAATTTTGCTTTAATTCAAAGAGGAAATAATGAAAATATATAATCTTAAATAAACAATCAAATGTTAGATTTAAGATTATTTTTAAACCAAGTTTTATAGTTTTCATAGTGATAAAAAATAAACAATAAATACATTTATATGTACATATAAATAATAATATACATAAATATATTTAATAGAAAAATATATTTTTAAAGAATTTAAAGGATTAAAATATTCAAAATTCATATAAAAAACAAGACCAAAGAAAACTAGAAAATATGATTAAATAATTACAATACCGTATTGGTGATTTGCTTCAATAAAAATAAGAAAATATTTATAAAATACTGTTCGATTTTCTTTAACAATTTGCCAAACTAAGAAAAAATCAAATGAAAAACTGGAAAATGTATTTATTATTATAAAAACATTCCTCGTGTTGAAAATAGTGGGAAAAGCTGAGGTGATGTTTTCAAGAAGTTCTGAGCTTTACAGCCCCTGAAAGCACCACTTACTCCCCGTACATGGGTCGCCGGGGGTCGCCGGGGGTCGCCGGGGTTACCGGGGGTCACCGGGGGTCACCGGGATGCGCCGGGGGTCACCGGGGGTCACCGGGGGTCACCGGGGGTCACCGGGGGTCCAGGGTTCCTCATTAATCAGTGCACTCAGCACTCCACAATGGCTCTTCTTCAGTCCTTTATTTTGAAAATTAGTCATTAAATTCTTAGTTGTTAAATGTTTTACATATATTTGTAACAATGTTTAAAATAATGTTTAAAAAAGGTTTTTACTGAACTAAATAAAACATTTATAAAATGAATCATAGTTGACAAAATAATAGAATAAATCATTTAATACATAAAATAAGGAGAAAAATTGATTAAAGAAATAAATAGACAAGAAAAGTTTTAAAAAATAAAAAAATTCTAAACTATTTCAAAACCCTCCAAAATTTAAACATTTTTTATAAACGTTTAAAGGAGGTAAAAAAGTTTTTTTTTTAAATTGTAAAATTTGAAAATTACAGATGATTTCAAATGTAAAATAATTTTTTTAAATAAATATAGTAAACAGCTTTACAAATGTTTCAGAATGATTTGCTGTATTAGTCAAATATTGTTTTCCTAATTCACTCCATTGATTTTTTAAATTCCTTACTTTTAAAACCTTGTAATGTTTTTTACAATTTAAGATATTCTCTTTTTCAATTGATATCTATTTTTTCATATTTTTAGAATTGTAAGAATAATTTTTAGTATTTAAGTATTTTTAAAAAGTAAAAGAAATGATTTGTATTTCTTCCAATTGAATATATTTATATATAATTGCGTCTGCAGCACTGCTAGCATGGTGCTGCGTTCAGGGTTTCCTGGTGGACGTGGCGCCGCGCCGCCCCCTGCTGCTCCTTGGCGAGCGCCGCCGCCTCGTCTGTGCCGCCCAGGACTGCCCCTCCCCCCCCCATGTGGCCTGGACGAGCCCTGGAGACCGCCCTCTGGACGCTGCCGTCACAACTGAGGGCACCAGTGCCGCCGTCACCTTTGACCCCGTCACTGTCGACCACGAGGGGGTGCTGCAGTGTCAGGTCGTCTGCGGCGAGGAAGCCAAACACGTGACCGTTCGCGTGCAAGTGTACGGTGAGTTAGCACTGAGACGAGAAACAAAACGGTCGGGAACAACTTTAGAAAACAACCTGTCTAAAAATACATAAAGGTTTTAATAACAAGTCTAAAAATCTATAAAAGGAGGAGGGTGGAGGAGGAGGGGGTGGAGGGTGGAGGAGAGTGGAGGAGGGTGGAGGAGGAGGAGGGAGGAGGGGGGTGGAAGAGGGAGGCGGAGGAGGAGGGAGGAGGAGGAGGAGGGTGGAAGAGGGAGGAGGAGGGAGGCGGAGGGTGGAGGAGGAGGGGGAGGCGGAGGGTGGAGGAGGAAGAGGGAGGGGGCAGAGGGTGGAGGAGGGTGGAGGAGGAGGGGGCGGAGGGTGGAGGAGGAGGGAGGCGGAGGGTGGAGGAGGAGGGTGGAAGAGGGAGGAGGAGGGTGCAGGAGGGAGGAGGAGGGTGGAGGAGGAGGAGGGAGGAGGGGGGTGGAAGAGGGAGGCGGAGGAGGAGGGAGGAGGAGGAGGAGGGTGGAAGAGGGAGGAGGAGGGTGGAGGTGGAGGGGGAGGCGGAGGGTGGAGGAGGAGGGGGTGGAGGGTGGAGGAGGAGGGAGGCGGAGGGTGGAGGAGGAGGGGGAGGCGGAGGGTGGAGGAGGAAGAGGGAGGGGGCGGAGGGTGGAGGAGGAGGGGGTGGAGGGTGGAGGAGGGTGGAGGAGGAGGGGGAGGCGGAGGGTGGAGGAGGAGGAGGGAGGAGGAGGAAGAGGGAGGAGGGTGGAGGAGGAGGAGGGAGGAGGAGGAGGGTGGAGGAGGAAGAGGGAGGAGGGTGGAGGAGGGTGGAGGACGGAGGAGGAGGGAGGCAGCAGGATTTAGTTTCACAATAAAAACTAAAGCGCTCCACTAGTCAAAGTGATCTAGATTATTGAGCAGGAGAGTCTCATTAATAATAATAATAATAATAATAATAATAATAATAACAATAATGATGTTTTGAATAACGATATTCGCCCTCAGAACAGCTAGCGTTTGCACATCTTATTTTGAAAGGCAAATTGCAGACTTCCTGTTGGATTTAGGTCCGGGGTCTAGGTGAAAGATTCTTAGGTCTTGATCAGACGAACAATTAAGTTTTGGTTTGGTCTCCCTACTGCAGGAAGGTTCTTAATGGGTCAATGTGATCTGGGTGACGGTGCTCAGACTGACACCACCACCACCTGGAAACGGAGAAGAGGGAGGAGATGGATGGAGGGATGGAGACGTCAGGAGTCAAAGAAAGAAACATGACAAATACAATAGGGTCCTGGCCTTTTGGGCTCCGTCTCTAAAAATATATAAAAGTGTCAGTAAACAGTTTAAAGTAATTCAGTAATTTGAAAGTGGTAAATGAGACCAAAACCTCTGGAACCAACACTTAAAGTCACAAACTGTTGGGAATGAATGAATGAAATTGTCCTAACCCCCCCACCCCCCAGACTTCCCATCCCCCCCAGTGGTTTCGGGTCAGGACCTCCTCCGATGGGGGTCCGAGGCGGTCCTAATTTGCCGGGTTCCCGGGATCTACCCTGAAGACCGCCTCCTCCTGACCTGGGTCCGAGAGGACCGGGTCCTGCAGACCGGACCCCAAGAGTCTCCAGAACCTGGGTCCTGGTACCGGTTCACACCGTCGCTGGAGGACTCGGGGGCCAATGTGACCTGCAGAGCCGAACTGGACCTGCAGGACCAGCAAAGCCACCTGCCCCCATTCAACTGGACCAGGGAGACCACCATCACCCTCCACCCTCTCTGTGAGTCCTGTTACCATGGTGACAGTGAGTACCCCGATCCTCAAGTTACCATGGCACAAGTTAGTCCATGGTCCCCTTGTTACCATGGCAACAGTGAGTACCCCTGGTCCTACTGCTAACCATGGCGACAGTTAGTCCCCGGTCCTTTTGTTACCATGGCAACAGTTATTTCTCCGGTCCTTTTGTTACCATTGCAACAGTTTGTCTCTCGGTCCTTTTGTTACCATGGCAACAGTTAGTCCCCCGGCCCTCTTGTTACCATGGCAACAGTTAGTCCCCCGGCCCTCTTGTATCCATGGCAACAGTTAGTCCTCTGGTCCTCCTGTTACGATGGTGACAGTTAGTACCCCGGGCCTCTTGTTACCATGACGTTTAACCATTATCGTTATAATGTGTTTTAGTTTCTGTGTTTGTGTGTCTTTATTTGTTTTTGTGTGTGTGTGTGTGTGTGTGTGTGTGTGTGTGTGTGTGTGTGTGTGTGTGTGTGTGTGTGTGTGTGTGTGTGTGTGTGTGTGTGTGTGTGTGTGTGTGTGTGTGTGTGCGTGCGTGCGTGCGTGGTTAGCTCCGCCCACCGGCTCCTCCCTGCAGATACTTCCTGGTTCTGATGTGTTGGAGGGAGATCACGTGACCTTCAGCTGTCAATCACACGGAGCTCCGCCCCCCACACTGGTTCTGAAGAGGGAGGGGACGGAGCTTCAGAGAACTGACCCCGCCTCTTCCTTGTCATCCTCATCTCTCACTTTCACCATCTCCTCAGTTGCCTTGGAAAACTCCGCTCACTACACCTGTCAAGCAGCCAATGAGCTGGGGTCTCAGGTCGTCTCACAGTCTCTCGTCGTCAGAGGTACGACTCATGATTCTCACAGTTCTTACTAACCGCAGGAATGCCGAAGGACTCGGTAACGTCACTAACATCGGAAACAACTGAAAGTAGCTAGAACTGTAAGTAAGAGTTTACGAGGGTAAAACTGTCGGGAACCATCCATCCATCCATCCATCCATCCTTCCATCCATCCATCCATCCATCCATCCATCCATCCTTCCATCCATCCATCCATCCATCCATCCATCCTTCCATCCATCCATCCATCCATCCATCCATCCATCCATCCTTCCATCCATCCATCCATCCATCCATCCATCCATCCATCCTTCCATCCATCCATCCATCCATCCATCCATCCATCCATCCATCCTTCCATCCATCCATCCATCCATCCATCCATCCATCCTTCCATCCATCCATCCATCCATCCATCCATCCATCCATTGTCCTCCTCTTATCCAGTCCGAGTCTTGGAGACAGCAGTCTCAGCAGGGATGTCCAGACGTCCCTCACCCCAGACACGTCCTCCAGCTCTTCCGGTGGGACTCCAAGGCGTTCCCAGGCCAGCTGAGAGACATAGTCCCTCCAGGGTGTCCTAGGTCTGTCCCGAGGCCTCCTACCGGAGGGACATGCCCGGAACACCTCCCTAGGGAGGCGTCTGGGGGGCATCCCAAACAGATGGCCGAGCCTCAGCTGGCTCCTCTGGATGTGGAGGAGCAGCGGCTCTACTCCGAGCTCCTCCCTGGTGACGGAGCTCCTCACCCTATCTCTATCTCGCCTTTTGGCTCAGCTCCTTCTTCACCACGACGGACCGATACAGCGACCGCATAACTGCAGACGCTGCACCGATCCGCCTGTCGATCTCACGCTCCATCTTCCCCCCACTCCTGAACAAGACCCCGAGATACTTGAACTCCTCCACCTGGGACAAGGGTTCTCCACCCACCTGAAGGGGGCAAGCCACCTTTTTCCAGTGGAGAACCATGACCTCGGATTTAGAGGTGCTGATCCTCATCCCAGTTGCTTCACACTCTGCTGCAAACCGCACCAGTGCACAGCGAAGGTCCAGGTTTGATGAAGCCACCAGGACCACATCGTCTGCAAAAAGCAGAGACGAGATTCTGTGGTCCCCAAACCAGACCCCCTCCGGTCCCTGGCTGTGCCTAGAAATTCTGTCCATAAAAGTTATGAACAGAACCAGTGACAAAGGACAGCCCTGACGGAGGCCAACGTGCACTGGGAACAGGTCCGACTTACTGCCGGCAATGTGAACCAAACTCCTGCTCCAGACGTACAGGGACCGGACAGCCCTTAGCAAAGGGTCCTGGACTCCATACTCCCGGAGAACCCCCCTGCAGGACGTCCCGAGGGACACAGTCGAAAGCCTTCTCCAGGTCCACAAAACACATGTGGACTGGTTGGGCGAACTCCCATGACCCCTCGAGCCCCCGGTGGAGAGTATAGAGCTGGTCCAGTGTTCCACGACCTGGACAAAAACCGCATTGTTCCTCTTGGATCCGAGGTTCAACTAACGGCCGGATCCTCCTCTCCAGAACCCTGGAATAGACTTTCCCAGGGAGGCTGAGGAGTGTGATCCCCCTGAAGTTGGAACACACCCTCCGATCCCCCCTCTAAAAAAGAGGGACCACCAACCCGGTCTGCCAGTCCAGAGGAACTGTCCCCGACCGCCACGCAATGTTGCAGAGACGAGTCAGCCAGGACAGTCCCTGCACATCCAGAGACTTAAGGAACTCAGGGAGGTTCTCATCCACTCCCGGTGCCTTGCCACCGAGGAGCTTAGCAACTACCTCGGTGACTTCAGCTTGGGTTCTGGACGAGTCTACCTCTGAGAACCCAGCCTCTGCTTCCTCAGCGGAAGACGTGATGGTGGGATTGAGGAGGTCCTCGAAGTATTCCTTCCACCGCCCGATGACATCTCCAGTTGAGGTCAACAGCTCCCCCCCCCCCCCCCCCCCCCTCCACTGTAAACAGCGTTGGTGAAAAACTGCTTCCCCCTCCTGAGGCCCCAGACGGTTGCCAGAATTTCCTCGGGGCCGACCGATAGTCCTCCTCCATGGCCTCCCCGAACTCCTCCCAGACCAGAGTTTCTGCCTCCACCACGGCCCGGGCTGCGGCCCGCCTGGCCTGCCGGTACCTGTCAGCTGCCTCGGGAGTCCTATGGACTAACAGCGCCCCATAGGACTCCTTCCTCAGCTTGACAGCATCCCTTACTTCCGGTTTCCACCACCGGGTTTGGGGGGTTGCCGCCACGACAGGCACCAGAGACCCTGCAACCACAGCTCCGAGCAGCAGCTTCGACAATGGAGGTGGAGAACATAGTCCACTCAGACTCAATGTCTCCAACCTCCCCCGGGATCCGTGAGAAGTTCTCCAGGAGGCGGGAGTTGAAGACTGCGCGGACAGAGGGCTCGGCCAGGCGTTCCCAACAGACCCTCATGACACGTTTGGGCCTGCTGAGTCTGTCCGGCTTCCTCCCCGTCCAGCGCATCCAACTCACCACCAGGTGGTGATCAGTTGACCTCCAGCATAGGGTGTCCTGGTGCCACGTGCACTTGTGGACACCCCTGTGCTCGAACATGGTGTTCGTTATGGCCAAACTGTGACTAGCACAGGAGTCCAATAACAGAACACCGCTCTGGTTCAGATGAGGGAGGCCGTTCCTCCCAATCACCCCTTTCCAGGTCTCACTGTCGTTGCCCACGTGGGCGTTGAAGTCCCCCAGTAGAACAACGGAGTCCCCAGTTGGAGGACTATCCAGCACCCCTCCCAGGGACTCCAAGAATGTCGGGTACTCTGTTCTGCTGTTCGGTCCGTAGGCCGAGACCACAGTCAGAGACCTGTCCCCTACCCGAAGGCGTAGGGACACGACCCTCTCGTTCACCAGGGTGAACTCCAACACATGGCGGCTGAGCTGTGGGGCAATAAGCAAGCCCAAGCCAGCCCGCCGCCTCTCACCTCGGGCAACTCCAGAAAAGTGGAGTGTCCAGCCCCTGTGGAGGAGCTGGGTTCCAGAGTCAGGAACCATGTGAAAGTTAAAAAAACAATACAAGCAAGTCTTAAATTGTCAGAAACGAATCTAGAAGTAGCTCCAACTGTCTTAAATGAGTCTGAAACAATGGAAACGACGACTAAAGGAACAAAAGCTATCAAAAAATTTGAAAGTTTCAGACTCGTTTACAGTTTTCTCACTTTCACATAATTTACGACAGTTTTAGTCTCGTTTCAGAAAATTAATGATATGTTTCCAATATTTTTTTAACTTTCACATCATTTAGGACCATTTTTGACTCGTTAGGCTCCGAGCACTGACTGTATATAGGACCCCATTGAAACCATAGGAATTATTATTATTGGAGGCCTGGGCCAGGATGCCAGGACCCTATTGTATTTGTAATGTTTATTATTAGTAGTAGTAGTAATAGTTTTTTGCAAAAAACCTGTATAAAAAACCCCTAAACATGCTCAAAGACTCATCAAATTTGGCACGCTCATTAACACTGGATACCATTTTAAGAAAATGTAAAAATGAACCCCCACAATGCTAAAATGTCTCTCTAGCACCACCTAGAAAAACCAAAACGGCCACCACAGCCTGTAGGAATGTCGTAGAAAGATTAAACTAAAAATTAGTTGTTCGTCTAATCGAGACCTAAAAATCACGAGCTGGTACCCCAGACCTAAATCCAACAGGAACTCCGCACTTTGCCTTTCAAAGTAAGATTTCCGACCAAAAACGACCCTCAACCTCTGAAGGAGAATACATTTGACCCCCTAAACATGCTCAAAGACTCACCAAATATGGCATGCTCATTAACACTGGATAACATTATAAGAAAATAAAACAATTAACCCCCAGAGAGCAAACATGTGCTCTCTAGCGCCACCTACAAACACTACAACGGCCACCATAAACACTTAAACGGCGACCACGGCCCGTAGGAATGTCGTAGCGAAGATCAAACCAAAACTCAATTGTTCGACTCATGGAGCCCTACAAATCACACACTGGTACCCCTGACCTAAATCAGACAGGAAGTCCGCAATTTGCCTTTCAAAATAAGATTTGTAAACGCTAGCTCCTCTGAGCATGAATATCTATCACCTTCAGAACCCTGTTAAGTGACAGAGGAGACTCTCCTCCTCAATAATCCCAAGATCATTTTCAGTCGTCCAGGTTCTGCTTTTATTCGCAGTCAAAGTTTTGAACACCGACTCCGCCTCCTCGCCCAGTTTAAAGCTCCTCTGTATCGCCTTCACAATACTATGAAATGATAGAGGAGACTCTGCTGCTCAATGATTCTGTTCAACTTTATGACTGATCCAGCGGGTTTTTAATAAGTTCTGAACCGTCTCGTCCACGTGGGTTTGAACACACATCTGAC
>NC_137640.1:31501576-31576576 GCF_963383615.2 Lipophrys pholis | reverse complement strand
CTAATTTTCCAGAGCGAACTCGTCCCGGGGGGGGGAAACTCCAAGATACTTCAACTTGGACTCTTTGGATAGAAACGGGCTTGAAGAGGGAAAGTTATCAAGATGTCTCCCGAAGGTTTGAGGGCGTGGCCGTGACCTCGCCTCTCAGTTTGTTTGGCCATGAAACAGGAAGTGCAGCGTAAATAGACTGAACGTGGTCAGAGCCACCTCAAACTTGATACGCTGCATCAGAGCCTCATCACAGCCATACAACAAGTACAACCATCCGCCATGGCACCACCTGCTGGAAACAGGAAGTGGAGTGTACGTGCTCAGATCTGGCTCTAACTTAACACGTTGCTTGAGAGTTCACGTCTGATCAGTGAAAATACAGTCACAACCATAACGCACTAGCATTAGCATACATGCTAATTGGTATATGCGCTGACATTAGGATACTCGCTAAATAGCATGTGCGCTAAAGTTATCATCCACGCTTGTTAGCATGCGGGCTGATGTTAACATCCACCCTAATTATTCGCGCTAATACGCATACGCACTAATTAGCATACATCTACCCTCTGACCACCAACACTCCCTCTCACAGGCAGTTCAGGGTTTCAGTGTCTTGCCCAAAGACACTTCGGCATGTTGGCAGGTAGAGATGGGAATCGAACCTGCAAACTTCCCATTGGGAGACGACCGCTCTACTCACCGAGCCATGCCGCCCATAATGAGCTAATGAGCATATGCACTAATTAGCATACCCGCAGCTAACAGGAGCCGCAACTATAGCGCCACCTGCTGCAAGCAGGAAGTGAGGAGACATGCACAAAACCCCGACACTCAACACTTTTCAACATGTGCGGGGGTGTGAGGAACCGTTCAACGCTGCTTGCAGCTTGAATTTCCAATGTATTTAACTTTCACATTATTTACGATAGTTTTAGGCCCATTTATGATGTTTTTTCAACTTTAATATAGTTTACGACACTTTAGACTCATTTCTAAATGTCGTAGACTTGTTTACAATGTTTTTTTAAAACTTTCACATCGTTTACGACAGTTTTAGTCTTGCTTGCAAAGTCTTTTTCACTTTTTACATTGTTTACCGACAGTTTTAGCCATTTTTTAAACTCTGTAGCCTCGCTAACCTGTAACCCTTGTAACCATGGTAACTATGAGACCCTGCCTCCCCAGCCCACCCCCTCCAGGTAGAGGCCTCCCCCCAGATAGCGGCGGATCGTGGCTCAGCTGTGGTCCTAGTTTGTCGAGCCTCGGGCTGCCCGGACCCCCCAGACCTGGTCTGGACCTGGACGGACTGGGACCATGACTCCCGGAACCAGGACTCCCAGGACCAGGACTCCCAGGATCAGGATGGTCGGACCGTGCTGCGCCTGCAGGACCTGGCCCTGGACCAGCAGAGGGTGTACGCCTGCCGGGCGCAATGTGGTGGCGTGATCCGGGAGAAACTGGTCCAGGTCTACGTCTACTGTGAGTCAACATACACCTGACATAGATCGGAAACACACTTGTAATATACTGTATATCAAATATAGTGGAAACACACCTGAAATATACATGAAATATGTTGGAAATACTTGAGTAACTATCTAGCCGTGAAACTGATACTAGCTTCATAGCTGAAACTCAAAAAGTGTGTTAAACTGTCAGAAACTAAACTGTCGGAAAGTTTTCCAAAAGTGCAAAACTTTAGTAAACAAGAGATCAGAAACAAATGTACAAACAGGTCTACTGTGAGTTCACACACACACACGCACGCACGCACGCACGCACGCACGCACGCACGCACGCACGCACGCACGCACGCACACACGCACACACACACACACACACACACACACACACACACACACACTCGTCTCACTGGAATCTTAAGTGGGGCTGTTAAGTTATTTGGAAGGGTTTATATACACACACACACACACACACACACACACACACGATTGTAACACACACACACACACTCTCGGGGTCACTTCCTGTTCAGAGTTTCATGCTGAAGAAGCTTCCTGACCTTTGACCTCTGGGTATTTTTCTGCCGAGTCATCGCAGGCCGTCAGAAACCGGAAGTGCCAAGTCATCAGCACAAAACAGGCCACAGCTAACTGTTAGCACTCAGACCGCAATGTGGTTTCATGGACGGAGAGTTAGCTCTGAGGCCAGCATTAGCTTGACTGTGGAGGTACCTGATCTAGACTGTGGAGGTACCTGATCTAGACTGTGGAGGTACCTGATCTTTACTGTGACCTCCGGAGACTGTGGAGGTACCTGATCTAGACTGTGGAGGTACCTGATCTTTACTGTGACCTCCGGAGACTGTGGAGGTACCTGATCTTTACTGTGACCTCTGGAGACTGTGGAAGTACCTGATCTAGACTGTGGAGGTACCTGATCTAGACTGTGGAGGTACCTGATCTTTACTGTGACCTCTGGAGACTGTGGAGGTACCTGATCTAGACTGTGACCTCCGGAGACTGTGGAGGTACCTGATCTAGACTGTGGAGGTACCTGATCTTTACTGTGACCTCTGGAGACTGTGGAGGTACCTGATCTAGACTGTGACCTCCGGAGACTGTGGAGGTACCTGATCTAGACTGTGGCGGTACCTGATCTTTACTGTGACCTCTGGAGACTGTGGAGGTACCTGATCTAGACTGTGACCTCCGGAGACTGTGGAGGTACCTGATCTAGACTGTGGAGGTACCTGCCCCACTTAAAATAATACTTAACTGTTCTGTCCAGTATCCTAGATGAGTGATTGTCAACTGGGGGTCCGCGGACACCTAGTGGTCCGTGGTGTAATTGCAAGGGGTCCGTGAAAATCAAGGATCTCTTAAAAAAGATCCTATGAGAGGTCCTCAGTGGGCGGCGCCTCCTGTCTGGCCGCCGCCCATCAGATGCACATCAAGGTGAACTAAAGTCTGTTTTGTGGTAATAAAAAGTGCTGCTCTACCTTTAATCCTCATCCTACACCGTAGTTGAAGCCAGAGTCTGAGCTCATCTGACGTAATCACGTCAATGCTGCTCCGCTCAGACGTCCACGGATTTCAGTTCCACCACCCTCCAAACCTCCGTCACCAGCAGTGAGTCAGCATTAAACTAAGAACCAAGCTGAGCTGCAGCAGGAAGAGCTTCAGCTGAACTCTGGACTGAACGGGTTAGTTTGATATTACCGACCCATACTAGCTTCAGCTGAACTCTGACTGGACTGAACGGGTTAGTTTGATATTACCGACCCATACTAGATCTGCAGCAGACCAGAGCGGTCAGCAGAGTGGATCAGACCTTCAACTCTCTGCATGCAGCAGCTTTAATACCAACGAGCCTCCAAAGTCCCACAGCCTCAAAACAGAGAACATGAGGTGATACAAGCCCTCTGGGTCTACGCTCTGGGTCTACGCTCTGGGTCTACGCTCTGGGTCTACGCTCTGGGTCTACCCTCTGGGTCTACGCTCTGGGTCTACGCTCTGGGTCTACCCTCTGGGTCTACGCTCTGGGTCTACGCTCTGGGTCTACCCTCTGGGTCTACGCTCTGGGTCTACGCTCTGGGTCTACGCTCTGGGTCTACCCTCTGGGTCTACGCTCTGGGTCTACGCTCTGGGTCTACGCTCTGGGTCTACGCTCTGTCAGCATTGGTACAAGAGAGCAGCAGCAGCATCGAGCTCTCTTGGTGAAAGCTGAGGAACCTTCTGCTGATGCTGAAGTCATGAAAACAATAATTAATCTGGTGGATGAAGTTTGAAGTCTGGAGGAGAAAGGACAGGAACCGGTAGAGGAGCTGTTAAAGGAGCGTTCACACACAGAACCACCACAAGTTTGGCAGGAACCTCAGTTCCTGACCAGGATCAGCATTTTGAGCTGGATTCTAGGATTCAGGGTGGAGGCGTCACTCCGTCACCGACAGTCCCCACCTTTTATCCTGAGCTACAAGCAAGAGCAGGAAACATGGAGGATCACCACCAGTCGTTATGCACCGTCAGCAGTATTGTTCCACCGTGTTACAAACTAATATGTTCACTAGTCTGTCAGGAATGTGCTGAGTCAGGAGAATTGCTTCTATTCAGTTGAGGATTTTGCTATGAGAGACGTGTCCAGCTGCCAGGGGAGGACCAGAGGACATGAGAATCACCGTCTCAGGTGTGTCTGGTGGAGGCTGCGGGTAAGTGAGATCAGCAACTGAGTTTAAAAACATGTGACTCCACCCCCCATGACTCCACCCCCCCAGGTCTTCTCCCAGCAGCTACTGAACAGTGGACACACTCCAGAGCGCTCAGCATTCAGAGAACCTCCATGGAGTTGATCAGAGAGGAGGATGCTGCAGGGAGCGAATGCTGACACTCTGTAGAACACATCACTACTAATCCACACGCTCAGTTACTAACTTCACCAGTACAGCTGGTTCTTGATAAAAGGTGTTCAGGAACATGAGGAACGTCAGAACCATTCCAGAACCATCTTCAGATGCATTAGGTCACATGAAGAACTCAGGAACTCCTGGTGCTGATGTGGAAACACCTTAAAGCAAGTTTTACTGTCTGATAGTACTGCGAGTAGAAGGGTGGAGGATTCAGTTAAACTGTCACTGTCTCCTGTATGTCTGTCTCTGTCTCTTTCTGTCTCCATCTCTCACTGTCTCCGTCTCTCTCTGTCTCTCACTGTCTCCGTCTCTCTCTGTCTCCTGTATGTCTGTCTCCATCTCTCTGTCTCCTGTATGTCTGTCTCCGTATCTCTTTGTCTCCGTCTCTCTCTGTCTCCTGTATGTCTGTCTCCATCTCCGTCTCCATCTCTCACTGTCTCCATCTCCGTCTCCATCTCTCTCTGTCTCCATCTCTCTCTGTCTCCGTCTCTCTCTGTCTCCGTCTCTCTCTGTCTCCTGTATGTCTGTCTCTGTCTCTCTCTGTCTCCGTCTCTCTCTGTCTCCTGTATGTCTGTCTCCATCTCCGTCTCCATCTCTCACTGTCTCCATCTCTCTCTGTCTCCTGTTTGTCTGTCTCTGTCTCTCTCTGTCTCCTGTATGTCTGTCTCCGTCGCTCTCTGTCTCCTGAATGTCTGTCTTTGTCTCTCTCTGTCTCCTGTATGTCTGTCTCCGTATCTCTCTGTCTCCTGTATGTCTCTCTCCGTCTCTCTGTCTCCTGTATGTCTCTCTCCGTCTCTCTGTCTCCTGTATGTCTCTCTCCGTCACTAAATAACTAGATCGCTGCTTTTACTCTCTTTTATCAAGAGTACTTTTCATGTGACCCTCAACACAAGTTTTGAAAATCCCAGGCTTGAATTATTACTACAACCAACTTGAGTACTACTACTATAGTACTAACCATGATAATAGTAATAATAGTAATGATGGTAACATCAGCAGTTAAAACAACTTTTACTGACATAGAGCAAAAAACCTGCGACTGTTCAGACCCTTATTACTAATGACGCTCTGATTCTGCCCCTCTGGGGGACAATAGAGGACCACTGTCCTATGACATTTACACTGGTGGAGGCAGGGGGTCCTCAGGGTTGGTCTTCAATATGCAGGGGGTCCAGGACCCCGAAAAGGTTGAGAACTACTGTCTCAGAGGGAGCAGCTCTGCCGAGTTCAATGGTCCTGAACCCAAGGTTCTCCGAGGTTCTCCAAGGTTCTCCAGGGTTCCTGAGGATGATCTGTCGACCAATCAGAATAGCCGTTTGCATCCAATATTGAAGTGATTGTGGGAGACCAGACAGCAATGTACTGTCCCCAAGAACATATAGTTTTGGACAGAGCAAAAAATTGCCTTTTGATGACATTGACAAGATATCTTTGTATCTTTATCCAATACTGGCTGATGGTCTGACCACAGCTCAGCTACCAGTGGACCTTCAGCCCTACTGGCTGATGTCGGTCTGACCACAGCTCAGGTACCAGTGGACCTTCAGCCCTACTGGCTGATGGTCTGACCACAGCTCAGGTACCAGTGGACCTTCAGCCCTACTGGCTGATGTCGGTCTGACCACAGCTCAGGTACCAGTGGACCTTCAGCCCTACTGGCTGATGTCGGTCTGACCACAGCTCAGGTACCAGTGGACCTTCAGCCCTACTGGCTGATGTCGGTCTGACCACAGCTCAGGTACCAGTGGACCTTCAGCCCTACTGGCTGATGGTCTGACCACAGCTCAGCTACCAGTGGACCTTCAGCCCTACTGGCTGATGGTCTGACCACAGCTCAGGTACCAGTGGACCTTCAGCCCTACTGGCTGATGGTCTGACCACAGCTCAGCTACCAGTGGACCTTCAGCCCTACTGGCTGATGGTCTGACCACAGCTCAGCTACCAGTGGACCTTCAGCCCTACTGGCTGATGGTCTGACCACAGCTCAGCTACCAGTGGACCTTCAGCCCTACTGGCTGATGTCGGTCTGACCACAGCTCAGGTACCAGTGGACCTTCAGCCCTACTGGCTGATGGTCTGACCACAGCTCAGGTACCAGTGGACCTTCAGCCCTACTGGCTGATGTCGGTCTGACCACAGCTCAGGTACCAGTGGACCTTCAGTCCCACCGCACCTCCAACAGGCCTCTGGATCTTTTAGTCCGAGTTTAAAAAGTCAACTCGTCATCCAGTAAAGTCCATGTCATGTGTTAAATTGAACATCACCAGTGGTTTAGCATCAAGCTAACCGTTATCATCAGCCTGTTATAGCATCAAACTAACCCTAGCCCTCCCCCCCTCCCAGCCTTCCCGTTGGACCCGGTCCTGTCGGGTCCAGTCCCCAGCCCGGTCCTGATTGGCCGAGAGGCGGAGCTCCGCTGTGATGTCATTGACGTCTTCTCGTCCAATCAGGCGAGCGTCCGCTGGCTGCAGGGTGACCGGGTCCTGGTGTCTGAGTCATTCCGATTCACTGGGTCGATGCGGAACCTGTCACTGGTCCTCAGGTACCAGGTGGACCATGTAGACCTGGACTTTGACCAGAACTGGGATCTGGTTTTGACCTGCAGCGCCGAGGTCCTGGACCAGAACGGAGACGTTTGGAGGATCAGAGAGACTAGAATCCACCTGGATCTCCAGTGTGAGTCTCAAGTGTGTAACTTTGTGTGCGTGTTATTTTGTGTCTTTTATTTTGTGTGTATTAATGTAATGTGTGTGTGTGTGTGTGTGTGTGTGTGTGTGTGTGTGTGTGTGTGTGTGTGTGTGTGCGTGGTTAGCTCCGCCCACCAGCTCCTCCCTGCAGATACGTCCTGGTTCTGATGTGTTAGAGGGACATCACGTGACCTTCAGCTGTCAATCAGACGGAGCTCCGCCCCCCACACTGGTTCTGAAGAGGGAGGGGACGGAGCTTCAGAGAACTGACCCCGCCTCTTCCTCCTCCTCTCTCACCTTCATCATTTCCTCAGTCGCCCTGGAAGACTCCGCTCAATACACCTGTGAAGCAGCCAATCATCACGGATCCAAGATGGAGGCCGTGAGCCTGAGGGTCAGAGGTCAGAGCTTGCTGGATGTTAACATGCTAACAGAGCTAACTCAAGCTACATGCTAATAGAGCTTACTGAAGCTACATGCTAACAGAGCTAACTGGAAGCTGACATGCTGATAGGGATAACTGGATGCTACATACTAACAGAGCTAACTGGATGCTAACATGCTAATAGACCTAACTGGATGCTACCTGCTAACAGAGCAAAATGGAGCTACATGCTAACAGTGCTAAACTTGAGCTAATAGTAACTTTAGTTTGAGCCTTTTAGCATTAGTTTGTTGCTATTAGCATCAGTGATTGGTCTCATTTTCAGCTATTAGCATTATTTCCAGCTAATGTATCCTTGCAGCTCCTCCACGGAACACAACGGTTACAATTATGCCATCGGACGTCGTCCCTTCGGGAATCAACGTGACGGTTCGCTGCCGCAGCGTGAGTTCGCCACCGGCTGCTGTCACGCTAACGCGGCTCGCCGATGGGACGCAGCATTTCTCTGATGAAGGCGACTTCTTCCTGGTCGCTGTGGGCGACAGAGACTCGGGGCTGTACCGCGTCAATGCTAGCAACCGGCTTGGCTACCAGGTTCAAGTCTTCAGGCTAAAGGTCACAGGTTGGTAGTGTTGTGCTAGTGATTAACTGCATGCTAACAGAAAATGCTAACAGATAAAGCTAACAATTACAACTAAATGCTAATGGCTAGATGCTAACATTATGTTTAGGGGCGACTGTGGCTCGATTGGTAGAGTGGTCGTCTCCCATCTCCGACCACATGTCGAAGTGTCCTTTAGCAAGACACTGAACTCCACACTGCTCCCAGTGGACAGACTGAGCTCTGCATGGCATCTGCCTCCATTGATGTGTGAATGTGTGTGTAAATGGGTGAACATGATTAACGGTGAGGACTGCTTAAGCGGTGTAAAAGTGCTATATAAGTGAAGTGAAATCCATTTTTAACATCTAATGCTAAAAGCTACAAAATATTGCTAACAGGCGAAAGCTTACTGACAGCTACAAATTACTCTTAGCAGCTAATGCTATTAACTATTAACTCCTGCTTCAAGACTCAAACCAAAGCTAACAGCTGCATCTTCATGCTAAGAGCTAATGCAAATCCCTGTTCCCCTTCAGGTCCTGGTCCTGGTCCCAGTCGAGTTCTTCTCGTAGTCCCAGCCGTCTGTTCGCTAGCTGTATTGTTAGCCGCCGCGCTAATCATCGAATACCTGAGGAGATCCAGGAAGAAAGGCTTCTACCAGCTTGCTCTGCAAGCTAGCTCCAGCTAGCATGAGGCTAACTCATCCTCAAACTGTGACTGCAAGGATCGTTAGCATGTGGCTACAACATGTTAGCATGTGGTTACAACCTGTGAATGAACTACAATGTGGTTAGCACATGCTAACATGTGGCTACATCTTATTAATATGTTGCTATAATATTGTAGCCACATACTAACAAGTTATAGACAGACTAGCAATTGGTAGCCACATTTTAGCATGTTTTAGTCACATTTTAGCCTGCTCTACACACATGCTAACATGTTGTAGCCACATTTTGTGTTTACATGTGGCTACCACTTCCTAACGTGGCTACATTTTAACATGTGGCTACAACATGCTAACATGTGGCTGCCATTTGCTAACATGGCTACAACATCTTAGCATGTGACTACTGCTTCCTAACGAGGCTACAACATGTGAGCAGATAGTAGCCGCATGCTAACATGAAACTACTCACTGCTAGCACATATTAGCATGTTGTTTCCACACATTATTATGTCACTACAGCATGCTAATATGTAGCAATAGCACCTGTTAGCTGTTAGCGTGTTGCTACGTGTACCATCTCTGAAGGATTTATGAATAAAGTTGTGTTCAATGACAGTGTCAGAAAAAAAACAGTTTTAATGGAATAAAAGTGTTGTTGTCGTGTTTACTGTGTGTGTGTGTGTGTGTGTGTGTGTGTGCGTGCGTGCGTGCGTGCGTGCGTGTGTGTGTGTGTGTTTGTGTGAGAGAGACAGGAAATTCCAGCCACATTAAAGTGAGAGGTTGCAGCCACACAGTGACACACACACAAAATATAATAACACACACACACACACTCAGTGTTTTTGCTGATTTCGTTGTTTTGTCTTTTTCTCTCGTCTGCTGTTTCTCACTCAATGACCTTTGACCTCTATGTGTCTGAGTGTTTGTGTGTGTGTGTTTCTCCTACTGCCTATGTCTTATTATAGTGTGTGTGTGTTATTTTGTGTTTGTTGCGTGGGTTTTAGTGTGTGTGTTTGAATGTGTTACTGTGTTTTAGTAAGTGTGTATTTTAATATGTGTTTTAGTACGTGTGTGTTATTTTGTATGTCTTCATATAGTTTGTGTTTTCAGTGTGTGTGTGGTGGGGGAGGGAGTTGTGTCTCCTCCTCGTGGACAAACTTGAACATCACATCTAACGCTCACCGAACCAAACGGTCCTTCTTAAGTCACTTCCTGTTTAAGTCCCCGTACTTCCGCTTTTCAGTCCCCGAATTTCCGGTGTGACTGTGATCCGTCAGAGCGCGTTTAGGAGTTAGCTGTTAGCTCCAGTTAGCAGCTGGAGGTTGGACCGGGCTTCATCCGAACCTCCTTCCCGCTGTGGAGCCTCCTTCCCCGACCTGCTCTGCGTCCCGCCCCGCTGTCGTCCACCGTCCCAGAGCTCGTTCTCCCGGAGCTACCAGCGGCTTCCCGCGGGGCTGCCGCGTCTGCAGCTCGGCTCGGTGTCGGGCTGGGACCCGGGCCTCGGACCGGGACATGGACCCGGAGATGCAGTGAAAAGGTGGGTGATGAGCAGTGTGGGGATGTGGAGACTAGTGACCGGGTGACACGCACCGAAGCCCGGGGAGCTGCTTCACCGCAGCCCGACAACCGGTGCAACATCCCGGTGCTGGAGTACTGGTCCTAGAGTCCGAGTCCTGGTCCTGGAGTCCTAGAGTCCGAGTCCTGGTCCTGGAGTCCTGGTCCTGGAGCACAAAAACTGGACTTTACTGTGTTGATTCTACAACATCCAGAACATTCCTCGTTGGGATCTGGGTTCTAGATGATTTCAAGTGGTTCTAGGCAGATTATTGCTTTGCTAACTTACATGATCTGCTCCTTTTTCAGTCATCCTGAGTTTCCCTGAACGCTCCGATGAGCGGGTTCCTTTAAATGTTGGAATTGTGGGGGGACATGAGCTGGTCTCCTTTGGTAAAGGAACCATCAGTGGTTCCTAGGCTAAAGGAGGTTCTAAAGGAAGCATCAGTGGTTCCTAGGCTAAAGGAGGTTCTAAAGGAAGCATCAGTGGTTCCTAGGCTAAAGGAGGTTCTAAAGGAAGCATCAGTGGTTCCTAGGCTAAAGGAGGTTCTAAAGGAAGCATCAGTGGTTCCTAGGCTAAAGGAGGTTCTAAAGGAAGCATCAGTGGTTCCTAGGCTAAAGGAGGTTCTAAAGGAACCATCAGTGGTTCCTAGGCTAAAGGAGGTTCTAAAGGAAGCATCAGTGGTTCCTAGGCTAAAGGAGGTTCTAAAGGAACCATCAGTGGTTCCTAGGCTAAAGGAGGTTCTAAAGGAAGCATCAGTGGTTCCTAAGCTAAAGGAGGTTCTAAAGGAAGCATCAGTGGTTCCTAGGCTAAAACAGGTTATATTTTGTTAGTTTTTATTAAAATCATAATCATAGAAATAACAATTGATTTATTTATTTTTTATTCTGCATTTTGTGTTGCAGGCATATCATCTTTCTTTTTCTTTTTCTTCCCTTATATAGGTCTGTGAAGAAAAATGTAGAAGTCAACCAAATAGAATGGAACTGGAACGAGCAGGAAAAACACAGAAAATGACACCAAAAGCATCCAGATATCTGAACAAAGAAGGAATTTATAGACAAAAGACGTTTACTAATTAGTTAAATTGTCTTAAAGGTAATTAGTACCCAAATCTGTGACGAAAAACTTTTTACATAAAAACACTAGTTTCTTTAATAATCAAGATATCTCAATGAAACTTTCAGGGAAGGTGTGTCTCTTTATACTCTTTATTTTATTTTATTTTTTATTTTTTTTATTTAAAAAAAAAAATATATATATATATTTTTTTTACTTTATTTTATTAACCTTTATTTAACCAGGTTGGTCCCATTGAGAATAAGAACCTGGGAGACCTGACCAGGACAGGCAGCAGCTAAAAGACAAAGCTGCAGACGGAGACACAAGTAGAACCTACAGAGCACTAAAGGTGTCAGCTGTTCAGACCGCCCAGCTAAAACATCTGACACAGTCCACTTCCAAGTCTTTCATCTTACATTTAAAAACATTGAAGGACTCCAGGTCCTTGAGCTTTAAGTCCTTCTGCAGCAGATTCCAGGTCGAAGGGGCAGAACACCCAGAAGCCCTTTTCCCAGCATTTGGGACAGAGAGCATAGAAAGGTCCTGGGACACAAAGAGTACTGTCCAGTACTTCTCTGCAGGATAAAAACACATAGATAACAGGAAGCAGACCTTATAAATAAAGGAGTAGCAGTGCAGGAGCCTACGGCTCGCCAGAGCGGTCCAAGCAACCCGGGAGTACCACTGACAGTGGTGAGTCCCAGCTCTACCAGCAGTGGTGAGTCTGAGCTCTACCAGCAGTGGTGAGTCCCAGCTCTACCAGCAGTGGTGAGTCCCAGCTCTACCAGCAGTGGTGAGTCTGAGCTCTACCAGCAGTGGTGAGTCTGAGCTCTACCAGCAGTGGTGAGTCCCAGCTCTACCAGCAGTGGTGAGTCTGAGCTCTACCAGCAGTGGTGAGTCTGAGCTCTAGCAGCAGTGGTGAGTCCCAGCTCTACCAGCAGTGGTGAGTCCCAGCTCTAGCAGCAGTGGTGAGTCCCAGCTCTAGCAGCAGTGGTGAACCTCCAGGCTGCATGGTGAGCACTATCCACCATATGGAGGCACTGAGCAGAGGCCTTCATATACAAAGATCTCCTTCATCTAAAACAGGAAAACAAGTTGCAGCAACAAGACAATTTTCTACATTAAAAGAAAAACAAATTTGTTTGTAAAATAGAAACTCAGCTTCAGCCTCAGCCTCAGCTTCAGCCTCAGCGTTTCACCAGCGACAGAACACGTGCTTTAACACCGATCACTATGCCCAGGTATTGGTAAGAGTGAAGCACCTCCTGTCCATGAACAGGAGACAATCCAGGGACATTGTGAAGCTCTTTGACCTGCTGAAGAACATCAGCTTCCACTTGTCTGCCTTTAAAACACGTTTCAGTCCGAGCAGTGTGTTCTGAAGGACAGCAAAGGCTTTTTGCACAATTCCACTGCTTGTGCAGGAGATTCAGCACCACAGTACACAATAGTGTCATCAGCATAAAGATGTACAGTGGCATTTGTCACATTTTGACCGAGGTTATTTACATGAATTGTAAATAAAAGTGGAGCGGGCACAGAGCCCTGCGGCACACCCTTGTGGACGGGTATAAACTCTGAGCACACCCCGTCATACCTCAGGCACTGCGACCCACTTCTCAGATAGTTGGAGAACCAGCAACCGCTTCTTCTGAGAGAGCTGAGCTCAGAAGTCTGAGTTCTAGAACCTCATGGTGGACAGTGTCCAGAGCTTTGGACAAATCTTTAAGAAGTGCAGCACAGTGCTGCTTCCTGTCAAGAGCTCCAGAAATCTGGAGGAATATTAATATATATTTTAAGTTTGTTCTTGGTCTGAAATACATTTGATAGTATCAAGATTGGCGCTGCAATAACAAATAACCAATCAAATCCTGTCCCTCCTCCTCTTCCTCCTCTTCCTCCTCCTCTTCCTCCTCCTCATCAACTTGTTTTCTGAACTATAAGAAGTTATGAAACTTTGGGATTAGAAAGTCAAAATAATCAGACAGACGTCGTTTCACCTTTCAAAAGCGTCCCTTAATCCCTTGAAGTTGTTTGTATGTGTTGAAGTTCAGTGAGTTTTTAATGCGTTCTGGAGACGATCTGAATGTTGATGGAAGTGAAAAATTCAAAATGGTGGACGAGGAGTTTTTTGAGGGAATCCAGAGGGATTACGTGACGCTATCCAATCAAAATGTAGATTTTAAAGGTAAGACGCAGCGCGTCACTGACCAAAATGCAGATCATGAATCAGGAAGAAAATATCGGCCGCGGTCTTCACGTACTTATGGTACATGGCAAAAAACTACCAAGCGTCTGAGAATGCAGTCGCCCCCCCTCCCTCATCACCTGCCTGCTGCTGTTTGGTTACAGTGGCTTTGCACTTTTGCTCAGGCGATGGCTTATGTACATCGTACATCAACAGCTTGAAGTTCTCCAGTTGTTCTAGTTTTTATAATGACCTGATTCAAACTACTGCAAGATGCTGTGTAACTGTACTTCATACAAGACTGCTGCTTCTTTTATTAGCTCATATTCAGGCATCATTGTAGATTCCATTACAACATGGTGGTGGAGCACTTGTTTGTCTAAAAAGACTACTACGAGTTACTTCATCCTGTATCGCATGCATCTTAGTATAGTATAGTATAGTATAGTATAGTATAGTATCTACTGGACTGAGTCCAGACTCCTCATAGTTCAAGCTGAGCTCCCTGCATGTGTTCTGATTTGGTACATGTATGTCTCTGCTCTGTGTATTACCAGTCATGAGACAGATGTGTTTCAATAAAATTACATTCAAATGTAATTAAAATGAAACGGTCATAAATTAACCGGAGAAAGACAAATATTCATTTGAGTATCTTCTTGTGCTGCACCTGCCATGTGGCTGTTGTGGAGCAGCCATACCTGGTACGGCAGCCCTGCATAGCAAGGCATGTGGCTGTTGTGGAGCAGCCATACCTGGTACGGCAGCCCTGCATAGCAAGGCATGTGGCTGTTGTGGAGCAGCCATACCTGGTACGGCAGCCCTGCATAGCAAGGCATGTGGCTGTTGTGGAGCACTCAGCTGTGGGGTGAACCCAGCAGGGTCCAGCCTGGAATGTTTGCTGGAGAGAGCTGCCATACCAGGCAGGGCTTAATGTCTGGGGGTTTGGGATCAGTATTAAAGTTTCATTTCAATATCTTCAGTATTCTTTTAGTCTTAAGTTTCCAGTGATATTTACAGTACATGATGATATACTAGCAGAATATAGTTTCTCCAGAGAAATGATCCATAGGTACCTTCTCACTATGTGATCAGTCAAAGTTCTGGGGAGGGTTTGGATGTGAAGACGGGGTGGATGTCAGTACCAAAGCCTGTTCACCACAATATCTTCATGATTCAATGTTTACAGGACTTCACATTAAAAGTTTTGAGATACTTTTTACTTGCTCGGACACATTTTTACTTTAGAAGTTTAATGGAAATTTATAAGCTTGGGTAAAGTATTAATTCGACCATTAAATCCATTGTAATATGTTTCTGTAGTTGTTTTTTAAATAAACTTGAGGTACATTTCACTATAATTAAAAATGACCAGACAAATATAAAAGGATTTCACAAATGATTTTTACAGTTTAACTTCTTTCCATGAGAGTATCCATGCAGGTTCTGACATAGTACTGAAATATTTAGACATTGAGCCTATCACAGTTCATTGACATATTTAATTTATTTACACATTAACAGTCATTTCAATACCTTAGAATAGTTGAAAACAACTATTATATACAAGTACTGCATTCATGATTTAAAGAGAAGAATATAATTCTTGTGCCTACTAGAGAATGATTGACTAGTTTTAGACAGAAAATACATTGTAGTATCATAATTAACTGATAGTATTCAGTGACTAGAGTACACCAATAAAAAGACACAAACTGGTGCATGACAGAGTGCAGTACTGTAGTACACAAACTGACAGAATGTGGATCCAGTTTGTCACTAAAATATTTAGAAAATTCCTGAACATTGAAAAGTTCTTATTCCAGGAGTGTGATGGAGGAACAGCTTCAGGAACTTGCTCCTCTATACTGCAGTAGGGAAGCACTGAGCACGTTTCTTCACTTCTGATAGGATCCTGAATATGTATATCTGCTGATACTATCCTGATACCAGAGCTGTTTGCTTTAATATTATTATTATAATTATTGTTGATGGTATATGAGGCTGTAATAAACTCCTCTCTACAGTAAAGTATGAAATGTACTAATGTATACATGTATTCTCTCTAAAGACACCTTGAGGTTAGTATCAGGACAGAGAAGGAAGCAGTACAAAGACGTCATCATCTCATAATAAACTAGTTCTATCTTTAAAAGCTCAGAAAGACTTTATTAATCCCTGGGGAAACTCTTGAGCAAGGCAGCAGCAACACAATGTTTCCAGCTCTAACGCAGCTCCAACCATTGGGACTATTTTCAGGGAGTTTAGCGTGGAGGAGGACGCAGCTTCAGGGAGGTGTGAATCGCCTGCTGACAGCCTGGAGGAGCTGCTGCTCATTGTTCTGATGTCAGAGCTGTTCTCCTCCCAGAGCTGGAGGCTGAAAACACTGACGTCTGGCTGCAGAGCGCCGCCCTGCTGGACTACGGCTTTGCTAATATCTACGTTGCTGCGTTGCTTTGCTAACATCCACGTTGCTTTGTTGCTTTGCTAACATCCACGTTGCTTTGAAAACATCCACGTTGCTGCGTTGCTTTGCTAACATCCACGTTGCTTTGAAAACATCCACGTTGCTGCGTTGCTTTGCTAACATCCACATTGCTGTGTTGCTTTGCTAACATCCACGTTGCTGCGTTGTTTTGCTAACATCCACGTTGCTGCGTTGTTTTGCTAACATCCACGTTGCTGCGTTGCTTTGCTAACATCCACGTTGCTGTGTTGCTTTCCTAACATTGCATGTTGCTGTGTTGCTTTCCTAACATTGCATGTTGCTGTGTTGCTTTGCTAACATCCACGTTGCTGTGTTGCTTTGCTAACATCCACATTGCTGCATTGCTTTGCTAACATTGCACGTTGCTGTGTTGCTTTGCTAACATCCACGTTGCTGCGTTGTTTTGCTAACATCCACGTTGCTGCGTTGCTTTGCTAACATCCACGTTGCTGCGTTGCTTTGCTAACATTGCATGTTGCTGTGTTGCTTTCCTAACATTGCATGTTGCTGTGTTGCTTTGCTAACATCCACGTTGCTGTGTTGCTTTGCTAACATCCACGTTGCTGCATTGCTTTGCTAACATTGCACGTTGCTGTGTTGCTTTGAAAACATTGCATGTTGCTGTGTTGCTTTGCTAACGTCCACGTTGCTGCGTTGCTTTGCTAACATCCACAGTGCTGTGTTGCTTTGAAAACATTGCACGTTGCTGTGCTGCTTTGTTAACATCCACGTTGCTAACATCCACGTTGCTACGTTGCTTTGCTAACATCCACGTTGCTGCGTTGCTTTGCTAACATTGCATGTTGCTGTGTTGCTTTCCTAACATTGTATGTTGCTGTGTTGCTTTGCTAACATCCACGTTGCTGTGTTGCTTTGCTAACATCCACGTTGCTGCATTGCTTTGCTAACATTGCACGTTGCTGTGTTGCTTTGCTGACATCCACGTTGCTGTGTTGCTTTGAAAACATTGCATGTTGCTGTGTTGCTTTGCTAACGTCCACGTTGCTGCGTTGCTTTGCTAACATCCACAGTGCTGTGTTGCTTTAAAAACATTGCACGTTGCTGTGTTGCTTTGAAAACATTGCACGTTGCTATTGCTTTGCTAACATCCACGTTGCTGTGCTGCTTTGCTAACATCCACGTTGCTAACATCCACGTTGCTACGTTGCTTTGCTAACATCCACGTTGCTGTGTTGCTTTGTGGTGTTTTGAGACTAAAATCCGCCGAAATTTTGGATCCGTGAATTATGTTGATATCAGAACCCGATACCGATACTGGATCGGATCGGCCCTGTCCCTAAAAACCACGAGCCCGTTCGGGCAAAGTGGGCAGATGATTCACTTGCCCGAGCAAAACTTTTACTAGCCCCGGATGGTCGGACAGTTCTTGATGTCGAGCCCTGTATTAGGAGACAGGAGGGGCTAGTAGGAGACAGGAGGGGCTAGTAGGAGACAGGAGGGGCTATTAGGAGACAGGAGGGGCTATTAGGATGCACGCAAGGGATTGGGAGGATTCTAAGGACCTGATTTGGGAGTGGTCTGAAGACAGTAACTGGGAGTGGTCTGAAGAGGAATTGGGAGGAGTCACAGTATCTGGTGTCTTGGTCTCCAGGATAGCTCCAGGCGGGACACCATGTCGGAGAACCAGGCTAACAACAACAACGTCCCGCTCAACAACAACAACATGGGGCCTGGACCCGGGAACCGTATCCGGAACCCCAACCCCAATCCACTGATCAACGTGCGGGACCGCCTCTTCCACGCCCTCTTCTTCAAGATGGCCGTCACCTACGCTCGCCTCTTCCCGCCGTCCTTCAGGAGAGTCTTCGAGTTCTTCGTCCTGCTCAAGGTGACGCCCGCTTGTTGTGTACTGTTGTTTACTGGAGTCTATACGACGACTCTAGATTAACATACCAGGATATCTTTGTTACCTGGATTAACATACCAGGATATCGTTCTGTTACCTAGATTAACATATCAGGATATCTTTGTTACCTAGATTAACATACCAGGATATCGTTCTGTTACCTAGATTAACATACCAGGAAATCTCTGTTACCTGTTAATCCAGGTAACAGAGATATCCTCGTACTCTGTACTAGGAATTAGGGATGTCCCGATCACACTTTCTGGCCCCCGATACCGATCCGATTTTTGAGAATTGAGTATCGGCCGATACCGATACTTTTCCGATCCGATACTTCCATTACTATTACAAATATACTCAATAGTGTGTTTCTGGAGCGACTAAGACGTCTGAAGCTAGAAGTACTATTGGCAGAAGCTTCGTTTACCTAGAAATTATTGTAAAACTCACTTATTGAATCAAAATTCTTCTCAGAACGACTTAAACATAAATACTCTCAGGCTCCAATGTAACTTCTTTGTGTATTAAATTCCAGTTTACCTTAAAGCAGTATGAGAGGTTTGACCTGAATGTCACTAAACTTTTACATTTCAATGTGAATTATAAACACTTCATTCTACTTCAAAGTGGTAAAACCTGTTTGACTAAAGTACTCTGAACATAGTACTCTCAAAAACTTATTCAGAATATCCCAGTCTCCCTTCAAACTAGAGGAACCTTCTGGGTTCTTGTTTCACCATATCGCTCCCCTGTGGGGACTGAGCCTTTATTTTAAAATCCTTTATTTTGAAATCCTTTATTTTGAAATCCCTTTTTTTAAATCCTTTATTTTAAAATCCTTTATTTTAAAGCCGCACTGAGTTTTCTGCTTCGCTGCGGCTTTTTCTTTAGTTGTTGTTGTAAACTGAGGAACATCCACACGACACTGTGACTCCCCAAACAACAAGAACACAGAAGAAGACAGACCACATAGAGATATAGAAGTAGACTCCTGAACATAAACACATAACCCACTATATATCACTCTAGTTTTATAGGTCTATGGCCCCGCTCCGCCTGCTTCTAGCTTCTGCAGCTCCACCCGAGCTTCTAGTCCCTGATTGTTGTGGTTATTAGGTGACGTAGTGGACCGCGTTTTTCTTTTTTCTTTTTTTCTTAAGATCGGTTGGGTGATCGGCTGGATTTGCTGATTCCCGATCACTCACAAATCACTAATATCGGCTCTGATCCGATATCTACCGATCTGATCGGGACATCCCTACTAGGAACCTGATCAACATATCTAGGATATCTTTCTGTTACCTGGATTAACATAGCAGGATATCTTTCTGTTACCTGGATTAACATAGCAGGATATCTCTGTTACCTGGATTAACATAGCAGGATATCTCTGTTACCTAGATTAACATAGCAGGATATCTCTGTTACCTGGATTAATATACCAGGATATCTTTCTGTTACCTAGATTAACATAGCAGGATATCTCTGTTACCTGGATTAATATACCAGGATATCTTTCTGTTACCTGGATTAACATAGCAGGATATCTCTGTTACCTGGATTAACATACCAGGATATCTTTCTGTTACCTGGATTAACATACCAGGAAATTTCTGTTACCTGGATTAACATACCAGGATATCTTTCTGTTACCTGGATTAACATACCAGGAAATTTCTGTTACCTGGATTAACATACCAGGATATCTTTCTGTTACCTGGATTAACATACCAGGAAATCTTTCTGTTACCTGTTAATCCAGGTAACAGAAATTTCCTGGTATGTTAATCCCGGTTCCTAGTACAGTGGCCTGTACTAGGAACCCTGATCAACATATCCAGGATCTCTCTGTTTCCTGGTTGACTGATCCAGATGTACATGATCCTGATCACCGTTACTACAGATTACAGCAGATTATCAACTCTCTGGTTCATCCCAGACCTACGTGTGCGCGTTCACGTGGAAGGGACGGAGTTTGCAGCGTCTGACCAATCACACTCAGGGAGAAATCCTGCAGAGCAGTTTACAGATTACTGAAGGAGCAGTTATTCTCTGAGATTATGAAGAATTCAAACACATCCAGCAGCTCAAAGCAACACTGCTGCTGCAGCCAAAGCCAGAACCTTCCTGCCTCTTTAATGTGTGACTTAGTGAGATTATAAGATCTTAATTTATCAGCCATATAAACGGACTGTGATCACTCAGTTCCACTTTATTCCAGCAGAACGGTTCCAGGCAGAACTTCCTCACTGCTCTTCTTTTACTTTACATTCTCCATCACTGGTTCTGAGGCGGAGGTTCTCTTGTGTTTCCTGTTGGAATATTAATTCATCACCGTGACGACAGGAGGAGTTCTGGTTCCATGAGTTCATGGTTCTGCAGTTCTGTCAGGTGTGATCATGAACCTCATTATTCCAGATCAACAGACTTGGAACAAGTCAAGAACAAGAACCTCCTTCAGAGCCTCAGTGACCAGGACTCCTCTCCTCTTTGTTCAGCCCTGAACCTGCCCACCAATCACCATCAGTTAAGAATGGGCGGGGCATTTTCAAGAGATCTGATTGGTCAGGAGGCGGAGCTCTGACCTCTTATCCAGAACATAACCTGCACCGGAGCAGGTTATGTTCTAGAGAACATATAACATATAAGAGAAAATCCAGCTTCATAGTAGAGAAAGCCAGAGTTAATCCTGAAGTTATCTGGTTAAGAGAAAATCCAGCTTCATAGTAGAGAAAGCCAGAGTAAATCCTGAAGTTATCTGGTTAAGAGAAAATCCAGCTTCATAGTACAGAAAACCAGAGTTAATCCTGAAGTTATCTGGTTAAGAGAGAATCCAGCTTCATAGTACAGAAAACCAGAGTAAATCCTGAAGTTATCTGGTTAAGAGAAAATCCAGCTTCATAGTACAGAAAACCAGAGTTAATCCTGAAGTTATCTAGATAAGAGAAAATCCAGCTTCATAGTACAGAAAACCAGAGTTAATCCTGAAGTTATCTGGATAAGAGAAAATCCAGCTTCATAGTACAGGCCTATGGTCTCTGATATTTATTCTGGCCTACCTCCACATGGCCATGTTATTTATTTGTTTACAGGCCCTGCTGGTGTTGTTTATCCTGGCCTACCTCCACATGGCCATGTTATTTATTTGTTTACAGGCCCTGCTGGTGTTGTTTATCCTGGCCTACCTCCACATGGCCATGTTATTTATTTGTTTACAGGCCCTGCTGGTGTTGTTTATCCTGGCCTACATCCACATGGCGTTCTCTCGCTCGCCCATCGACTGCCTGCAGGCGGTGAGAGAGCGTTGGCCACGCGACGGCGTCCTGCGGGTGGAGATCCAGCGGAACTCCAGCAGAGCGTCGGTCTTCCTGCACCACCTCCATGCCCCGCCCCCTTTCCGGGAGCAGGAGAGGGCGGGGCCAGAGACTGCAGGGGGCGGGGCCAGCCCCCCACAGGAGGTCGAACAAGAAGATGAGCAGGAAGAGGAGGAGATGAGCGTCGGCGTGTTCCACAACAGCTCAGTGCAGGTGGGCAAGGCCTCGTAACCTAGCAACATGCTAATGATAGCGAGCTAACGACTAAAGCGCTGTGCAGGTGGCTGCACAGCTCTGGCTGTCACTCCAATGGGGACAGTTTGGGGTTCAGTGTCTTGCCAAAGGACACTTCGGCATGTAGGCAGGCAGAGATGGGAATCGAACCTGCAACATTCCGTTTGGGAGACGACCGCTCTACCAACCAAGCTATGCCGCCCCAAAATATGCTAATGACAGCGAGCTAACCATTAAAGCTCTGTGCTGCTGGGCGGAGCCAAGTAACCTAGCAACATGCAAATGATGGCGAGCTAACGACTAAGGCTCCGCCCACCTGCATGGAACTTATCAGCCTAGCAACATGCAACAGCAGGCTAACAATAATAGATGAACGACAACAATCTGTCATTGGGATGTTAGAATAATGTTGTTGGCTACCAAAACGACAACGAGCGAACTAACACAAAGCTGTCGTTTGCCTGCCATTGGTCACCTGCCGTCATTAGCGTTTTACCGTTAGCGCATCATTAGCCTGCACATAATCGTTAGCATGTCACCGTTGGCATGCTGTCATTAGAATTTCGCAAGCACGTCGATGATACTACATTGTCATTCGTAAACTGTGGTTAGCATGCTGTGGTTATCAGGCTGTAGTTAGCATGTTCTTTGCATAGCGACGTGAGATCACAGTATGCTAGCAACATGCCAATGAGCTCATGCTAACTCTCAGTTTGAACTGGACCTGGAGCCACGCCTGAAGCCGTCTGTGATTGGAGGAGGAGGGAGCGGAACCAACAGCAGCCAGGATGTCTCCTTCAGTCAGAGCCCCAAAGGTAAGACCTGTGACCCCGCCTACTACACCCTGACCCCGCCCACACCTACTCGGACCCGCCCACACTTCACTTTCTGTATAAGTGATAAAAATTAAAGGACAATTCAAGGAAACTTATATTGAATAAAAGAAAAATGTAAGTATAAAAAAGGATTTTAAAATAAAAAAAGGCAACAAAAAAAAGTTAATTAAACTAAATTAAAAGACTCTTCCTGCTGTTTCATTAAACTCCACCCCCTTCCTTGTTTTCCAGCGTGGCCTCAGGAGGAGTACATGGTGGAGTATTCTCTGGAGTATGGCTTCCTGCGACTCTCCCAGAGCACCCGGCAACGACTCAACATCCCCGTCATGGTCGTCACCCTCGGTAACCGCGAGCACACTAACATACTAAGCAACACGTTAAGCAACATACTTCAACAGAGACTCAACATCCATGTCATGCTCGTCACCCTCGGTAACTGCTACAGCATTACCTACTAGCATGTTTATAGCCACACGCTAACCGCTAGCATGCCAAGCAGCATACGCTAACAGCCACATGCTAACCTCAACACGTTAACAGTGAGCAAATGACAGGATGTCAACATATGCTAACCGCGAGTGCTAACGGTTAACCACACGTTAACAGCAAGGCAAATGATGGAATGCTAACCACCACATGCTACCCACCACACGTTAACAGCAAGGCTAATGATCGGATGCTAACCAATACATGCTAAACACCACATGCTAGCAGCAAGGCTAATGATGTGATGCGTTTTCCTGTGCAGACCCAATGAAGGACGAGTGTTTTGGCGATGGCTTCAGCCGCTTCCTGCTAGACGAGTTTCTGGGCTACGATGACATCCTGATGTCCAGCGTCAAGGCGCTAGCTGAGAACGAGGAGAACAAAGGTATGGACAGTAGCGTGCCGTGGTGTTTCAGTCAGGGCCAACAGTAACAATGTCTAACAGGAGGTTTGGACCGTGCGAGTCCCGCGTTCTACTGTCATGCATGTGCGCTCGTCTGTCTGTGTGAATGACAATAACAGGCTATGCAGAGATGAATGAACGGAGCGATATGGTCAAACCAAAACCTGATGTATTTTAATTGTATGGGAAACATCACTTTACAATCAAAAATAGCACCAAATACCAACAGCAGCGCCAATCTAATCCAGAGAAAGTAAAAAAAATTAACCGAGCACCCACCATCACTTATAGATGAAATCCATCCCGATGTAAAATGCTGCACAAAGCCTTTGTTGGTCTGAGTTCGACCTTCCATTGTTGCTGTCGGTCTTCCTCTCCTCACAGTTTCCATTTCTTCTTCAAACGAGCTCCTTGAAAAAGGCCCAGAAGCAGGTTCGCCATCGTATCACCTGAGCTAGATGTTAAATTCGCCGCCATCACCTCCAGAACATCAGATAATTACAGTGCGTCATCACCACCTGCTCATGGGCCAATCAGTGACGCTCATTTCAATGATGACACCCAGACCAGCACTAGAAACTCTGCTCGCCCTGGGGCGTTCCGTCAATAACATCACAATCTGATTGGCTGATGATCCTGTCACTCAACATTTTAAGCCAATAGCCGCATCCAGCTTCCATCAGAAGTTAGCGATGCAGTTCCTGCTGTGATGCGTTTAGAGGACGTAGGAGATTTGAGCTCCTCAAAATAGAACCAGTCATTTTCTGGATAAAGTTGCAGACTGAACAAGCAGCCTAATTGATTCCAGACACAGATTTCAGAATCACTTTTTGATTAAAATAAAAAAAACAATCATTTTTGACGGGGCTTGCAGTGCTAGCAGTGCTGCCCCTGACTGCTCACCACTGCGTATGGACGCGGTAATGCGAAATGCGTTAAGAAAATAGCTAAGTTAAAAACCCCAAAAAAAGACATCAATAATTCAAACACTGAATATGCAAAAGAAAATAGCCAAGTTAAAATGTTAAAAAAAAACAATGTGAAAAATGCTAAATATGCTCTGAAATAGCAACTTTAAACCATAAACATTAGGGTGGCCAACTCCCTGGAAAAAGATCAGGGGCTCCTCCCTGGCAGGCCGGCCGGCCCGTTCACCGTTCCTGGCCTGGTGAATTTCTTTTAGCTTTTTTTTTTCTGTGTATGAAACACTTTATTTACTATCTGTGTTGAGGAATACAACCTCTGTTGCTGATTAATTTTGCCTGACTGACCACTACAGGGCTCCGGTCAGAGAGCACACCAGACATCAGATGAATTTCAGTCCTTTAGTGAGGGAATCATATGAACGGTGGAGCATTCTGCATACAACACAGAGAACGGAGCATGCAGTAAACAAACATTCACTATAACATCAAATCATGTCCATAAACACGTAATATCTATAAACATTGGGTAACTTCACATTACCAGACATTGAAACATAAACTGAGTCAAGTCAACCTGGTTAGCTCAATGCTAATCGCGATAATGCTAAGGCACAAAACGAACATTCTATAGAACATAAATCCCTCCAGGAACCCAACAACACGACTACAAACGGTAGGAGACATGTACACATTCTTTTCACAGCAATATTAACATCGCTCACGTCGTCAGTGACTGCTTCACCGCCGTAAACATGTTAGCTTCAGACCGTGCATAGGAGGAAGGAAGTGCCCACTCGGCCTTTAACAATAAAAGCGCCCACTTCAGAATAAAAGCGGGAAGCCACAATCCACTATAACTTGGAGAATTCTTAACAATCTGAGTCGAACCTGAATTTTAGTAAATGCATATTATTTGTGATATGAACACATTGCAAACAAATTATGTAGCAATTTATTTTATTGCAAAATACCAACATTAAAATCAACTAAAAATGAACTTAAAATTTTATAAATGAATAGAAAACCATAGAAAACAGAACATTCCTGTAATAATGCACATTTAGTACAATAAGAAAAGTGCAAACAGGAAGTCTGTGGAAAAGTTGTAAACATAGAATATTTGTTCCTCCAGGTGAACGACAGCCGGCTGCAGCTGAAGTCAAAAATAAATAAAGATTAAACTCATGAACTCAAAAGCTCAACGCTCCATCATGTACACTAGAAAAAATAACTCATTGGATTAAGTCAATTGTATTTTAGGCAGGTTTCTATGGAGGTATTATTGGTGAAAAAGGTTTGTGTACTTGTAAAAGTGAATTTGTAGTCGTGTACCTGTAGAACTGTTTTCTCTCCACAAATACAACTCCACACTTACAAGTCACAAATGTTTGATTACAGGAGCACAAATCCTGTTTTATAAGTCACAGATTAAAGAAAACTGTCATGCTGATATTTTTCCTCTAATTGTTGCAGTACATCTGATGAAAAACACACTTGTGTACCTGTATCGATGTGAAGTTCTTCCACACAAGTCACAGGTTGTTTTCTTCATCTTGGCTCTCAGCTGAGAAATCTGGTGAAAAAGACCTGTGCGTTCAGTCAGTGGAGAAAAAGGCGGTGCTTATCTGAGATTGACGGATTTCACAGCCAATCAGGAGAGAGGGTTTTGTCCCACAGCCAATCAGAAGAGAGGAGCTTTTCTGTTTTGATGCCGAAACGGAGGAAATAAGTGACGGGACGTGAAATTTTTCCAGCTTCGCTTCGAAGTTAATGTATTAAAGGCCAATTCATATTCCAAAAGAACAAGACGGCAGTGCGGGGTCCTGCCGAACAAAATGATGTTTCTTACTCCGATAAGAAGCTGTCGAACTTGCAAGCCACGCCCCCTCACAACAGGCCACACCCCCTCACAGCAGCCACACTCCTCTGATTGTGGGTCAGAAGTCTCTCTCCTCCGATTGGCTGTGAAATCCGTCAATCTCAGATAAGCACTGCCTTTTTCTCCACTGACTGAACACACAGGTCTTTTTCACCAGATTTCTCAGCTGAGAGCCGCGGTGAAGAAAACAACCTGTGACTTGTGAGGAAGAACTTCACATCGATACAGGTAAATAAAATCTTAACAGGATGTACAATGGAGGTCACATTTTAATTACAACAATGTAATGAATAACATTTAAATAACAGAATTTTCGAAAGAAGAGTATATGACAACACAATTGGCTTAAAAGAATGTAGTAAGTTGAAATATTACAAACATATCTGTACTTAAGACTCAATAAATCGCTATTTAAGGTACATTAATATTTGGGGGAGAAATGTGCCGTGTTTTACAATCAGGTAAAAAGGACTGCTGCGGGAGGAGCTTGTACAGAATAATGATCGCTGTCTCACCAAAACCAAGGCTCTTGAGAATGGGCTTTTACAATTTGTTGGTAAAATAAAATACTTTTGAGAACTAAAACTGAGGTTCAAACTACAAAGCCAATCAAACCCTTACAAAAAGCACTCAATCACCTCAAGAATTCATTGTCACAAAATGACTAAAATGAAAGTCGACATTTTGAAAATATGTGATTTTGATTGGGCAGCGACAACATCAAATATAATGACAAAGCTTTGTTCTGTCGCCCACACCTTTATCACAGTTCAGACCAGGATCACTTCACTGCAGACCAAACTGAGTTCATTACGATGCAGGGAAAGTTGGTCTCAGTCCAAAGCAGGTTAACACGTGGCTCCGTTCAGAAAATGTTCAGTTCACTTCTTTGTCAGCTGCTGAATTGTCCTGCTGAGCCTGTGTCCGTCCAAATTCATGAGGACCTTCTGGGAAAACTCTAATATGTTCTTCAAGTGTCTTAGAAAGTGAGATCCAGGGTCTGGATCAGCCCAAATAGAAAGATGAATGTCATTATGGTACGTTCCATGTTGTAGAAGAACTTGAAGCCTTCAAAGACGACTCCCACATCTAATGAAAGACTCTTGTCCTCTGGTAGAGCTTTTCCACCAAAAAGAACCAGGTTCTAGTTCAGGGCCGGTTCTTAAAGGAGCACCACCAAAGAACCGGTTCTCTTTCCACCGTTAACGGAGCCAGTAGAGCCACGTCACTGATTTCACCAATGTGGCGCTGACAGCCTCGTCCAGGAACCAGGAGACGGACTGTACCAGAGGTTTAGTCCGGGTCGCTCCATCTAGTCTGACCAGAACCTCTGAAGCACCAAAGAGCCAGAAGACATTACGTCTCTTCTTGTCTCTATTGGTGTTTGTTCACGTCCGTCTTGTTTTAGTCCAGAGCTCCAGAGTGGACATAGAGGGGAAATAAATAACGTGGATGAGTTTGGCTCTTATTTTTCACCATTCCAACGTTCCATAGTGACTTTCTGCTCCTTTCACTTTATTTCTGGACGTGTCTGAATGAAGCGCCGTTAAAAGGCTCATTTTATGCCTTTCATTTCCAGTAGTTTGTTTAGTCGTTCCTGAGGAACCAGAAGTCTGGCTTCATTAGAAAGAAGTTCTGTGGTTATAAAATAATATCGGAGCGTCTCAGAGCGGAGTGGAGCGCCTCCTGCTGCCTCACACTGCCTTGCTCAGCGGCTGCAGCTCCTCAGCCGGCGGTCAGAAGGTGAAACAAGACCTGGACGTGACCTTAGTTAGAATCATGTCACCATGAAAAGTGTGAAAAATAAACGACATATGAAAAACTGCTTCTAAATTCTATCTGACGTAGCTGACTGACAGGTGGAGCTCTGCAACATCTCGAGAGCCGCAGCTCCACGAACGCGGATTAAATAATCCCGTTCCCTCGTATTATTAACTTCAGGGAACGACTTATTATATCGTTCCCACGCGTCTTTTTTATTATTTTCTCTATAACCACTCTGGGGCTCCATGTTCGCTGGAGTTTTCAGAAAGACGGTTCAGCCTCGCTTCTGCCTTGTAGGTAGTGATACCTCCAGAGATAACTCCAGAGATAACTCCAGAGATAACTCCAGAGATAACTCCAGAGATAACTCCAGAGATAACTCCAGAGATACCTCCAGAGATAACTCCAGAGATACCTCCAGAGATAACTCCAGAGATAACTCCAGAGATAACTCCAGAGATAACTCCAGAGATACCTCCAGAGATAACTCCAGAGATACCTCCAGAGATACCTCCAGAGATACCTCCAGAGATACCTCCAGAGACTATGGAATGTTGGAATGGTGAAAAATAAGACCCAAACTCATACACGCGTTATTTATTTTTTTTCCCCAGACATTTTTTTTAAACAACTTTATTTGTAATTTTCTATAGTAAGAACAATGACATCATTAGTTAAATATTTCTTTGTAAGTTGTAACTTATTTATCCTCCATTCCGTGTACTGCATACCTAGTTTTTTCCAAGGCCAATCCAAACATTACCTCTCTAATCCAATGAACAAAGGTCCTTCCCCTTCCAGTTCAGTAGTATCAGACGGCGGGCAATCAACGATGCAACGGTAATTGCATTTTTGTGGAGGCGGGACATTTTTATCTCGTCCCTAACTACACCGAAGACGGCTATCAAAGGGTCAAGCTGCAGTGTTTTGCCAGGTATGGCTGAGAGCGATTGGAAGACTGAAGACCAGAAACCACAGAGAGAAGGACATGACCAAAACATTTGCCCCAAAGAAACAGGGGACTATTGACATCTAGGACAGTTCGGTGCAACATTAGAGTAAAGTTTTGACAATCTGTCATTAGAGTAGTGCAACCTGTGGACAACCTTAAACTGGATCAGGCCATGTGTAATGCAGAGAGAGGATGTGTGTACGGTATGGTGTCTAACCAAGTGTCTTCGGGTATTATTTCTCCAGCTTCTCCTTCCCACGCTTCCTTGATTTTGTCCTACGTATGAGGGCTGCTATCCAGAATTAATGCATATATATTGCTCTTTTATTGAGTGTTTTTACATTAAGGACTAGATACAGTAGGTCTTTGGAGGGTGGAGATGGATACCATGGGAAACATTTACCAAACCTGAAGATACCTGAAGTAGTGAGACTTTGGTAAGTTATGATCTACACATAGAAAATTAAATGATGCAAAGCCGTCATCAGTAAAAAGATCTTGAAAGCAGACCAAACCACTTCTGTGCCAAACAGCAAAAGCCTGGTCTATTTGGGAGGGTGCAAAAAGAAGATTAAACATGATTGGAGAGAAGCTGTCAAATTACCTGTCAAATTAAAATGTTTTCTGAACTGACCCCAGATTTTAATTGAGTTTTGGACCACCAAATTATAGTTCAGTTCGGGTGTTTTAATGTTTAGTGGGAGAGGGGCAGTTAAGATTGAAATCGGGGAGACTGAGAGTGGAGCTCTCAGCTCCATCTCAGCCCAGAACGAACCCTCCTTATCTGCGAACGTGGTGATCCAATATGTCAGCTTGACAATATTAGCTGCCCAATAGTAAAATAAAAGATTAGGTAAACCCAAGCCACCATCAGATTTAACTCTCTCCAGGCTTGCCTTCTTTATACGTGCAGGTTTTTTATTCCATATAAACGAAGAGATAAAGCGGTCCTGCTGAGCAAAATAGGATTTATGGAGAAAAATGGGGATAATTTGAAACAAATCAAGTAGGGATGTCCCGATCAGATCGGTAGATATCGGATCAGGGCCGATATCAGTGATTTCTGAGTGATCGGGAATCGGCAAATCCAGCCGATCACCCCGCCGATCTTAAAAATAAAAAAAAAAAACTTTTCACGTCAGCTGCCGTAAAGCAAGCCCCGTTTGCGACCTGCCGTAAACTGACGTCCCCTAATAACCAGAACAATCAGGGACTACAAGCTCCGGTCGAGCTGCAGAAGCTAGAAGCAGGCGGAGCGGGGCCATAGACCTATAAAACTAGTGGTTTATGTGTTTTTGAGCAGGAGTCTACTTCTAAATTTCTATGTGGTCTGTTGTGTTTGGTGAGTCACAGCGCCCCTAAAGGCGTGGCATGTGTACTACATGCCCTGAAGCCTCGTGTTGAGCCGTGTTCATAGTGATTTATTTGCCACAAAATCCAGGTGAAGTTGTTTCAGTTAACATAAATAAGAGATACAAGACTGCAGAGTGAAATAGTTTTTTTTGTTGTTATGACTGAATAAAGTTTAAATAAGTTCTTAAGTCATTCTGAGAAGAATTTTGGTTTATGAGGGTGATGGGTGTAATGACCTCGAACGTCCACTAGGTGGAGGGAGACGTCGGCGGGTCAATGTGAGTGGGTGTGATGACTTGGAACGTCCACCAGGTGGTGGATGAGTTGGGATCCTGATCCAAGATGGCAGCTCTGATGCGGTTTCAAAGAGCCAAAATGGTGGCCCGGTTGCGCTCTGCGGAGCAGCGTTACCGTGGCGATTGGGGGACGCTTTCCGAGGTCACGTGATAACTGGACGACGCTGTCAGTCCGGTCCTGAGCCGGAGTTCTAACTGGATGTCGAAACATGCAGTCAGAACTCTGGTGATCTGTCGTTAGCGGTACTAAATGTGGCTATGTGTATGAGCTTATCTGGAGCAGATAAGACGAGCGGCAGCAGACGCGCGGGGTGCGCGCGAACGGGGTTAATGAAATATAGAGGAGAGAAGAGTTCTGGCGAGGTTCGGTTCTGAACCCTGATTCCTCCACACAGAGCTGCCAGTGGGCCTGGAGCTCACTTGGACCTCTGGTTCTGAGGTGGAAAACCTGAGTCCCAGACTTGGTTGGTGCGTGTGAAAGCGCGTACACAAACATCTGGCCGCTGATAAGGCCGCTGATAAGGCCATCTGGTCTGATGGCCTTATCAGCGGCACATTGAAACACATTGCGTGTTAGCGTCACGCTAATCTAACAGGTGCTGCCCAGACAAAGCTCTTACCGTCCGTGGTGCTGTTGGTTCTGTGAGGCTGTGGTAACTGAATTTAGGACGCTGAATTCAGACCCGGTAACAACCAGAGGCCTGGCTTCAGCTGCAGGAGTGGACAGCGAGGCAGCTGAAGGTGGGGGGGAGCGACGCTGGCTTGGGTCTCTAGATTCCCCCCCAAAAAAAGGGAAAAAGGAAAAGAGAAGACGTAGTCCAAACTGTGTCCTGCTCGTCCAGCGGGCTGGTGTTGGTTCTGTCCCTTGGACCTACTTGGTGCTCTCTTTACCGTCCCGAGGCAGCAGACGTGTGTCCCTCTCGGTGGCTGGGGTGAGAAGCAGGGGACAGTTGGTAGGAAAGGAGTCCCACCAAGTTGACTTTTGGACCCACGTGGTGTCCTGGTCAGGTTCGACCATTACCATTGGTTCCCACCCTGGGGGGTTGGAGACTTCCTGGGGTCTTTGGCTCCTTCCCTGCTGTTTTATGTCCTGTTCATTGTCCCTGGTGTTTCTCCTCAGTCAGAGAAAACTGCTTGGAGGAGTTGAATGGATCTTCAGCCCAACAGGGTCGAGCCGCCAAGTTCGTTGGGGTGCTACATTGGCTGGCAAAATGAGATCCATGTGCACTGGGCTGTGATCTGATAATACTGGACTGTGATATTTGCTGTTGGAAATTAAAGGTAGGAGTTGATTATCAACAATAAAATAATCAACCCTGAAGTAGCTGTGATGCATGGAGGAGAAGAAGGAGAATTGCTAGTTGGATTTTCTATCCGCCAGGGGTCTGATAAACCACAAGAGGGAAGGCAGGATTTAATAGCCACTGCAGCTGCTATTTGGCCTTACACTTGATCTGTCCGGTTGGGCATGGAGGACGCAGTTAAAGTCCCCGCCAAAAAGTAGTTTGTAGGAATTAAGGTCCGGGAGTGTTGAAAAAAAATTAAGGAAGAATTGTGCATTATCCCAATTTGGTCCAAAAATGTTAGCCAGTATTATTGGTGTATTAAAAAGCTTGCCTACTACAACAATATCTCTGCCATTAGCATCGGATACTCCTTCACATGTGTTCTAAAGGAATCCCTTTCCTAATTAAAATTGTTGTTCCCCTTGCCTTATGGTTAAAACGTGAGTGATATATTTGTCCAATCCACTTACAATTTAATCTTTTTTGGTAGTTGATATTTAAATGTGTCTCCTGTAGCAGTATCACATCAGGTATTAGTGATTTCAGAAAACTCAATATTTTGCTCCGTTTGACCAAATTGTTCAGCCCTTTGACATTCCAGCAGACGAATGAAATTACTCCTTGTTGATTGTTTACATTATCCAGAATCATAATGCAATCATTTGTAATGACCCGGTCCTGCATGTTGACTATATCTGAGTACTTTATTGTATGTTTGAGTCAAACCATTAACTACAAATGAACCCAAAAGAAAACTGAGAAAAACAAGCAGATAAACCCAGAAAAGCCTCTTCCCATCCTGGAGTCCTGGGCTGGTCTTCCTTCACCCTGAGACTGCCCTGAACACGCTCCTCACTCTAAGCATATAACGTCTCTTTACACAGACTCTGCTAAGGCACAACAAAATATACTAGGGCTCTCCTTTCAATACTGTCATTGTTGCATGTGTGCTGACACTTATTTGGTCACAGGCGTTAAGATTCTCAACACTTACAGTTGGAAGATCTCCCCGCAAGGAAAGAATACTATCAAATAAAACTAGTTATAATAGTGATGATAGGGGGATTCATTTAAGTAAACAAAAACAAAATAAAGAGAAAGTATTATTAGGGTTATAATATCAAATTGAGACTTAAATGTTAAGCACTTGCATTAACGTGATAGAGAAAAAGAACACAAAGAAGAATATTAACATTCTTAAGATATTCTCCACAACACGTGGTGTCAACGTAAAACCTTCACATACTTTAGGAAGTTGTGCATCGTCATTCATCATGGATCCTGGGTCCAGATTCTTTTCTTTTCTTTAAGTTCCCATTTGTATTCCTCAGATGACTGAAAAATGTCCCTTTGCCTTGTCCATAGTTCAAACATAAAGAGCATCCAACTGGAGTGTGGTGACGCTTACCAGTCAACATAAAAGACAGCATGTGCAGTCTACTGCAGTATTACTGTGCAGTGTATGATACCTGTTATGGCCCTGTTGGTTATCTCTTACTCTCCCTCTGTGTCCCGTGGGTGCAGCTTGGTCTCCATGTAAGGCTTTGCCTTGGCCGGGTGGTCGGAGGATACCTGCTCGCCAGCTGGGGCCGTGAGCTTCAGTGTGGCTGGATACAGGAGAGTAACGCCCTCTCACCTCGGTGAAGGCGGCTCTCTTCTTTCTGTCGGCAGCCAAGTAATCTGGGTAGATGTAGAAGCATTTCCTTTGTGGGTGATGGGACCTGCACCCATAGCCTTTGAAAGAACCTCCACTTTCTCCTGAAAGTAGTGAAACTTGACGATGATTGGCCTCGGGGCGTCCCCATCCTGTGGGCTGGGCTGCAGGCTCCGGTGTGCCCGGCTGAGCGTCGGCGTGTCGTCCAGAGCCAGAGCTTCCTTCAGCAGTCCAGCGACGGCTTTCCCCGGTCGAATGTTTCCCTCTTCCACTCCAATCAGTCTGCCGTTATCTCGTTGTTGCCGGGACTCCAAATCTTCGGTCTTCTCTGTCAACTGGGCGACTTGTGTAGACAGCGTGTCCACTTTAGCTTCAAGTTAGCCTGGCTGTTAGCTTCCTCCTCAAGATCATCCATGCGAGTTGTGAATGTGGCGTTTTCTTTCTCTACTTCTTCAATTACCTTCGTAAACTCTGCGCGCACATTCAGGAAGCGTCGGCATTTCCTAGGCTCAAGGAGGTTCTAAAGGAACCATCAGTGGTTCCTAGGCTCAAGGAGGTTCTAAAGGAAGCATCAGTGGTTCCTAGGCTAAAGGAGGTTCTAAAGGAACCATCAGTGGTTCCGAGGCTAAAGGAGGTTCTAAAGGAAGCATCAGTGGTTCCGAGGCTAAAGGAGGTTCTAAAGGAAGCATCAGTGGTTCCTAGGCTAAAGGAGGTTCTAAAGGAACCATCAGTGGTTCCCAGGCTAAAGGAGGTTCTAAAGGAAGCATCAGTGGTTCCTAGGCTAAAGGAGGTTCTAAAGGAACCATCAGTGGTTCCGAGGCTAAAGGAGGTTCTAAAGGAAGCATCAGTGGTTCCTAGGCTAAAGGAGGTTCTAAAGGAACCATCAGTGGTTCCTAGGCTAAAGGAGGTTCTAAAGGAAGCATCAGTGGTTCCTAGGCTAAAGGAGGTTCTAAAGGAACCATCAGTGGTTCCTAGGCTAAAGGAGGTTCTAAAGGAAGCATCAGTGGTTCCTAGGCTAAAGGAGGTTCTAAAGGAAGCATCAGTGGTTCCTAGGCTAAAGGAGGTTCTAAAGGAACCATCAGTGGTTCCGAGGCTAAAGGAGGTTCTAAAGGAAGCATCAGTGGTTCCTAGGCTAAAGGAGGTTCTAAAGGAACCATCAGTGGTTCCCAGGCTAAAGGAGGTTCTAAAGGAAGCATCAGTGGTTCCCAGGCTAAAGGAGGTTCTAAAGGAAGCATCAGTGGTTCCGAGGCTAAAGGAGGTTCTAAAGGAAGCATTAAGCCTCCTTTCCTCAGCTTCGTGAGAATTCCAACGATCCTTATCATGGCCGCCTCTTAAACACTTCTGGGGTTAAGGAGAAGTGGATAGGAAAGGAGATAGGAAGGACAGTTAGGAGACAGGAGTGACTAGTAGGAGACAGGAGTGACTAGTAGGAGACAGGAGGGACAATTAGGAGACAGGAGGGACAATTAGGAGATAGGTGGGACTATTAGGAGACAGGAGGGACAATTAGGAGACAGGTGGGACAATTAGGAGACAGGAGGGACAATTAGGAGCTAGGTGGGACTATTAGGAGACAGGAGGGACAATTAGGAGACAGGAGGGACTATTAGGAGCTAGGTGGGACTATTAGGACGCACCCTGTCTTTCAAACCATCTGGCACTTGACTGTTCATTCATCTAATGAGCCGTGAACTCAGGTTAAAGGTGAAAGTGCAATTAGGATTCACCCTTTCATTCTTTCTTGTCGTAGTAACTGATATTTAACACATAAACAATGTAGTAACAACATGGTACTTTACAAATAAACATATTTATTGTCTTTATGATACTCAAAGAAGCTGAAATACATAAAGGACACAAGGAACATTTCTCTGAAAACTGCATCGAAGACTTCCGGTACTGGTGGGTGAGGAGTAGACTCATTTTCTCCAGCTCCTGAACTCTTTGCATGGTGACACTAGAATTACCCTTTTTTTATTGGAAAATGCTGAAAACGTTGATCTGCAGCTGCCTTCCGTGAAGGATGCTGAGGATTACCTGGTGACCAAGCATGCTTAGCGAGAACTGCACTGGACATGGTGATGTCGCTCATCAGGTTCCACACTGCAGCTTGTATTTAGTCTTTTTTCACTTTTGCTGAGTGCTAATGTGGTTTTGAGCTGCTGAGCCTTCCCACTCGGTGGCGGGGATCGGGACTGACGCCCAATGAGCCTGATGCAGGACATTAACATGTCGAGCTGTTCAGAGACATTCAAAATGGTCCTACTGTTAACCTGGACTATTGACCAGCTTTGTATTCTAATTCATTTCATTACATTTTTAATTTTTAGTCTGCAGTTACATCTATCAAATTAATAACTATGTGCCATAATATAATTATCTGTTCAGGGGTTCAATATTTTCTTGTTTATCCACAGAATTGTGATGCATATGCTTATTTCATACGTATGTGTATGTATATACTGTATATATGTATGCATGTGTGTAAAAATATATATATATATATATATATGAACACACTATTTTTTAATGGAAGAAGTGTTCACAAATATTTAAATATTTTTTAAAGGGACATTCAAGGTTGTTGTTTTTTTGCAATTCTGAAATTTCTGGTTTGAAAAGAGCTTGGATGGTCACTTGTTCTCCTCTGGGTTCCCTAAGAGGGGGAGGGGTGCTGCGATTGTTCTACACAGCGACATCGCTTTTGAACCGTCTGTGAGTATCTGCGATCCTAATGGACGCTTTGTTCTAGTTTCAGGCAAATTGCAGACTACTCCTGTGGTTCTGGCTTCGGTGTATGCTCCACATGGGGGCGATGTTCATCTGCTTCAGGATCCACTAAACAGACCACAGACCACACTAACAAAATCTACTTCTTTGAAATTCCATGCAGACCGTTTGGGAGTGGTGGAACCTTGGAGGACCAGGTTCCCCTCTCATAAGGAGTTTTCCTTCTTCTCTCATGTACATCGCAGCTCCTCACCAAAGGGTTTTTCCTGGTGGATAATAAACTGCTGCACAACTCTGTTGCCTGTTAACATCACAGTCGGGTCATTCCTCGTCATTCCCCGACAGCAGTTGACATTTCTTTTTCCCGCTGCAGGCCGGCTCACAAATTCTGGAAATGGAATTCACAGTTGCTTTCAGAAGCAAAATCTAAAGATTTTCTTACCAAGGAAATAAACTTCTTTGAAATGAATGCTACGCCTGATATGGGCAGTGATACACTGGGATTACTTCAAGGCTTATCTACGTGGGCAGGTTATTTCATTCGTATCCCGTTTTTTAAAAAGCGCAACAGAATTGTCGGATAAATTTCACATGTAGATGCTGAATGTGCCACTAAGCCTTCAGCGGTGTTCTACAGAGAAAGGTTCCAGCTCCAGCCTCCATAGGATGGTTGGCAACCAGCAGGATGAGGTTCAGCTTTACAAACAAAGCAACGCTTCTCTGAACAAGGAGACAAACCCAGCAAACTTTGGCATACCAGGCCCGATGGCTCGGCGGTAGAGTCGGTCGTCCAATAACCGGAGGGTTGGCGGTTCGAATCCCACTCTATCAAACAGTGTGTCCTCTACCCACATTGCCTCGTATGAATGGTGCTCCGTCAGCAGCCCCAGGACAGCTGTGGCTACAGCGTAGCTTAGCATCACTGGTGAGAATGAATCAAGGTCTCTGGACGCTACGAGTCAGTGTGAAGAAAGCGCCATATAGATCCAAGCCATTATTATTATTATTATTTAGTAATCTTGGAGCCCCCATTACGGTTGCCGAGGTCCGAGAGACGATGGGCTCTTTCCACAGCTCCAAAGCTCCTGGACTGGACGGATACTTTCCAGCATACAAGCTCCCACCCTGGTGAGAGTATTTAATGATGCGTTCACAAATGAACGACTTCCTTCTCCATTCTCAGAAGCATCAATAGGCGGGATTAGGAAAGTCAGGGAATTGATTTTCCACAAAATGTCGGATCTGGAAGAAACAGAATACAGTAGAATGTGTGAGGAGTGGACCTGGTAAGAGGGGACACCCTGGACTGAGCAGACACATCATTGTGCAGGGACATATATTGTCAACACACCGGGATGAGGGGACAACCTGCCTGATGAGGACATCGGACCAGTTTTCCTGGTAAATTTCAAGCTGAGCGACACTGAAACGGCAAAAATACCTGGACTGGACTCACTTATTAGAATATTCAGGCCGCAGGTGATTGTTACACCCCGAGGAGGGACGGAACATATCTGGAAGGACACTGGGAAACAGTTGGATTTTTACAATTTTTATTTAATTTTCTTTTAATTCACTCGTGGGTTTTTAATTTAAAAAAAACGTTGAACCTGAAAAAACAAGCGGGTTATGTACAAACTAGACCCCGACAAAACCCAAAACCACCCCGTGTCCTAAACTACCAAAAATATCCAAAAGAACAAGTACCTGGTGGGCTGGCACAAACAAACAAACAGGTGCGGTACCGGGCCAACCCTGTACAGGGCCGTCGGAGCCGGTACCAACACCCAATCTAACAAACAAAAACCCCAACCTACTGTTGCAGGACAAACAAAAAACGAAAACAGGACCACCGATCCCACCAGGGAAAAAGGATCTGTGCTAACCCCAAACATACAACGAAGGCGGAAACGCCGGAGAAGGAAGCCGCCTGACTGCGGGTACGAATGGGAGAGGTCGAAGTAGAGAAGCCGCCGGGCTGCGTGTCAGTACGGGATTCATCGAGAGAGGGCAGCCCCGAACGCTTTAGACACCGCCTATTTATAGGCGGAGAGGCGGGCTTTAACGAATCCTACAAAAATAATAAATAAATACTGAGATAATCCCTCAAGAAAACAAACAAGGGGATATAGAGATTAATTTACTATTATTATTAAAATATTACTTTATATATATATATATATATATATAACAAACTAAATAAATTGACCTCTCCACGGAAGTAGGATAATATATATGGTTATAAGAAAACCTTCACTAATACCTAACAGTGATACATGACTGTCTTCGTACTTTACTCTGAGTTCACCTCCGTAATGTAACGATCCTGAAAATCCCCGCAGAGGGGCGGAGCCTAGCACACAGGGTGGAGGACGATTTGGACGTCACGAGTATTTAAGCTTCACTTTCACATAACAGCAGAGAACATGAGGCTCCAGTCTGGTCCCACCAAGCAAGGAGCTTATAGAGGATTTATACTAGTTTTATTTTGACATTTCATTGTATTTTGCACTCGTGAACTCGACCTCCAGATACTTGAACTCCTCCACTTGAGACGTGGCTAGCAAGCAAGTTGAAAATACTTGCGCAACAACTTAAGAACAATAAAGACGGAAAAATAAAACAAATAGTTGAGATAAGACAACAAATAGAAGATATTTTGAAGTAGAGAAAAAATGTAGATTCATTCGGCAGACTGATCACGAATGAGGTTCTAAAGCAACTAAACCCCTGGCCAGGCGTCTTCCAAACAACAAGCTTCTGCCACAATACATACAATTAGAGAACCCCAATCAAAAAAATACTACATGGACTCCAAAAATAGAAAAATCTTTTAAGGATTATTATGAAAGTTTGTACTCAAAACCCCAAGCAAGAGCAGAATCAGACATGAAGACATTTAGAATTCATTAGGTTTGACATGTTCAGGGGAAATAGAGAATTAACCTCCAATATTACAAAGAACTAAATGATGCAATCGGCAAATTAAAGTCAAAGAACTGATGTGCCAGTGGTGGAGATCAGAGAGAACGCTATGGGACATGTCAGGAAGGGTCAGGTCCTTCACTGGGTTTGAAAAGAGGATGTTGGAACTGATTGATGAGGACCAGGCAGGATTCATCCAAGACCGGCAGACCCAAGACAACATCAGGGGTACTCTCCACAGACAACATCAGGGGTACTCTCCACAGACAACATCAGGGGTACTCTCCACAGACAACATCAGGGGTACTCTCCACAGACAACATCAGGTTCAAAGAAAGGGAATAAGTGCTGTATTAGTTAGTCTGGACTCAAAAAAGGCCTTAGACGGTGTCAATTGGAGTTTTTTGTATCAGGTCCTAGAGAGATTAGGATTCCAAAAACTGTCAATTCAATGCATCAGAACATTTACCAGGAACCCCCAGCCAGGATGAAAATAATAGGCCACTTAACAGACAGATTTACTTTACATCACGGGACCCGTCAAGGTTGTTGCCTAATTCCAACTTTATGCATCATCTTCATAGAAGCCCTGGCACAGATGATCAGACAAAGTCACGGTATAAAAGGGATTAAGGAAAAAAGAACAGACCATAGGGCGTAATCACGTTTCATCAGAACCCTGACCAGATCTTTCCTAACTTAATCCTTGAGGACTTTGGCCAGTGCTCAGGATATAATTGTAATATAACAAAGACTCAGGTTCTTTCCTTCAATTATTCCCCTAATCCAGAAATTAGAGAGAAATGTACAATTTATTGGGAAACAAAAACAATTAAATACTTAGGAGTAGTAATATCCCAAAAAAGCTCACTAAGACCTCCAATCAAAACTATAACCAATTTAATGTTAACCTTCAGGAAGATATCAGACGATGGTCTGTATTCAACTTCGACTAAAATGAACGTATTCCTGAGAATCCTGTATTTGTTTCAGTCCATCCAACACATGATCCCTGAAATTTAGTCTGGGTCCTTGGACAAATTAATATCCAGGTGGATTTGGGCTGGTAAACCAAGGGTCAGTTCCAAAACACTTCAGTTGAAGGAAGATGAGGGTGGACTGTCGGTACACAACTTCTATGCTGCACAAGTGACATTCCTGGTTTGTTCATGTTGTCCTCTATACCAGGGAAGACGGAAAGACGGAGTGCAACATAGAAAACTACCAAATCCAAACAAAATTGGACTAAACTACATCAGGGAACCAAAAAATGAAATTAACAATCAAACATTGAGTGTCTGGAGAAAAATGATAAAGAATATAATGTGACGGTCAAGTGTTTCTATGGCCCACCCAGGACCCTGATTTTAAACCGGGAACTAATGATGGTGGATACAAACTCTGGAATGACAAAGGCATCACTGCACATATTCAGGGACAACATTCTAAATCGTTGAAGAATTAAAAGAGGAATTTAAATGAAAAATAAAGACTTCCTCAGTTATTTGCAAATTCGAGATTATTATGAAAAAAAGATAAGATCAGAACTATCGAAGGATGGCAATGCAGTGATAGAAGTGCAAGAAATCTATTTCTGGACTGTACAGAGCCTCCATAAACTGAGAGGCAACAACACTGAATACTATCAAACCAAATGGAACAAGAACGAAACACAGAAGTGACTGTACCTCAGTCACTGGCGTTCAAACACATCACTCATCCACTAACCAGTGGAGCGGCAGTGGAGCGTATCGTCATGCTAGCGACATGCTAACTCCAACACTATCGTCATGCTAGCGACATGCTAACTCCAACACTATCGTCATGCTAGCGACATGCTAACACCGACACTATCGTCATGCTAGCGACATGCTAACACCGACACTATCGTCATGCTAGCGACATGCTAACACCGACACTATCGTGATGCTAGCGACATGCTAACACCGACACTATCGTAATGCTAGCGACATGCTAACACCGACACTATCGTGATGCTAGCGACATGCTAACACCGACACTATCGTGATGCTAGCGACATGCTAACACCGACACTATCGTGATGCTAGCGACATGCTAACACCAACACTTTCGTGATACTAGTGACATGCTAACACCGAGACACTTCATGATGCTAATGACATGCTAACCCCAACACAATTGTGATGCTAGCGACATGCTAACAGCTAACCGTGTGGTTGTCTGCAGGTTTCTTGAGGAACGTGGTCTCTGGAGAGCATTACCGCTTCGTTAGCATGTGGATGGCTCGGACATCGTACCTTGCCGCATTTGTCATCATGGTCATCTTCGTAAGTTGGCAAACTAATCAGAACAGAACCAGAACCAGGACTGTCGTAACATGAATATTTTGTGTTTCAGACTCTGTCGGTGTCGATGTTACTGCGATATTCTCATCATCAGATCTTCGTCTTCATCGGTCAGTATGACTCTGCCCACAAAAATAAGCTCCTCCCACTCTTTTTTAGACCCCTCACACTTCTACTTTCTTGGTTTCACTAGTTTGACCCTCCTCTCTACTCTGTCTAACCCTCTCCCCTCCACCCCCCCGTACTCGGTCTCACCCAAGTGCTCTATACTTAGTCTAACCCCCCACCCCCCTCTCTACTTTTTGTTTCAGTGGATCTGCTCCAGATGTTGGAGATGAACATGACAATCGCTTTCCCAGCAGCCCCTCTTCTCACCGTCATCCTGGCTCTCGTCGGTGAGGAAACCTCCCCCCGATAATCCCCACCCCCACTATATCAATACCTACAAGCCCTGCCCCTCAACACCAAAATGCCCACCCCCCCACTGTCCATATCAACAAAGCCTGTCCCTTGCTGTCGATATCAAGCAGCCCTGCCAGTTGCACTGTCTCCGCGGCAACAGACGGCGATGAAAGGATGCTTCTCCGGCCGCTCTGTATTGGAAATTTATTCGCAGTTTTTAGTGATTTCTTTTTCGGAAACGGTCAGCTGAATACGACAAAAGTCATAGAACACTATTCCCGAACTTTCCACACGTTTTAATGTGCTTCTTGTGTCTGTGCTCCCAACAGTGTGGGACTAGATTGCAGCTGTGCTAACGAGGTGCTAACTGTATGTCCTCAGGAATGGAGGCAATCATGTCGGAGTTCTTCAACGACACCACAACGGCATTTTACATCATTCTCATCGTTTGGCTAGCTGACCAGTACGACGCCATCTGCTGCCACACAAACACCAGCAAGAGGCATTGGCTAAGGTTAGCATTAGCGTCAACACCAGCAAGGGGCATTAGCTGAGTTTAGCATTAGTATCAACACCAGCAAAGGGCATTAGCTGAGGTTAGCATTAGTATCAACACCAGCAAAAGGCACTAGCTAAGGTGAGCATTCGCATCAACACTAGCAAGAGGAACTGATCAAGGTTAACATTAGCTGTTAGCATTAGCCTGATGCCTGCTGTTTCTCCACAGGTTCATCTTGGACCAGTTTGATGTTTGCTAACATGCTTTTTCTCCATAAATAATATATAATTTTCTTTAGCTTCCACTTCCCTAACACCAACATGCTAATATCGACAAGCTGACAACTCGCAAGCACCAAGCTAACAATTCGCGAACCTGCTAACCGCTTGTTAACATGCCAACACCAACAAGCTAACAACTGGCATCAGTGTTAGCATGCTTCTAACTTGTAGGTCGTATATTGTCCTTTTTAGGAGTTAGCATTAACTCATTGCTATTGTCTATTTGCATTAGCCTGATGTTATTGCATTAGCCTGACGCTAGCCATTTCTCCCACAGGTTCTTCTATTTGTACCACTTTGCATTCTACGCGTATCACTACCGCTTCAATGGCCAGTACAGCAGCTTGGCTCTGGTCACCTCCTGGCTCTTCATCCAGGTGAGTGAAGCTCCATCCACTCCCTGTTTCCATTCAAGCCCCGCCCCCTCTACTGCTAACCCCTCCCCCCTGTGTGTCTATTAATAGCACTCCATGATCTACTTTTTCCATCACTACGAGCTGCCGGCCATTCTGCAACAAATCCGGATCCAGGAGATGTTGCTGCACAACAACCAGGTTAGCATTAGCAATAGCATCCACAACAACCGGGTTTGCTTTAAGATTAGCAAAAAAGTTCACTCCCATCACTTGGAAGGATATTGGCTAGCATTAGCATCATGAGCACACTGGTTGTTTCTTTGTTGATGTTAGCATTGGCAACATTAGCTTGACATTAACATTTGTATCATCAGCATTTCTTGTTGACATTAGCATTAATGCCAGCTGTCCCTCAGGACCAGAACCGCCCTGCCCTGCAGGACAACGTAAACAACAACAATGGAGATGACGAGGAGGTGGAGATTCCTGATGGAGGCCACGCCCCCTCCACCCCCCCTCCTCCAATCACAGAGCATCAGCAGGACCAGGGGGTGGGCCTTCAGCAGACTGGCTCAGGTACAGAAGCGGGACCGGGTCCCGATGATGTCATGTGACTGTGGAGCTCGCAGCTGATTGGACGACAATGTTTCTCATGAACTCACCGCAGAGGAGGAGGCTACTTCCTGCTTTGCTCCGATTGGTCGGAACTGAGGATTATTGATGATTGTTAAAGAAAAGTTGAAGATATCTCGTCCAGTGAGTTGACGAAAAATCGTTGTCGTTGACTTGAGTCTTCGAAAGTTCATTGAGTCATTAACCAGTTTGCGACAACGTGAAGAGTTTTTGCTCACTTGACTATATGGTGATAACTCGGTGAGTCATCGCTAACTTAGTCAACAGCTAACAACTTAGCTAAACACTTGACTAATTTTTGACAAGTTGTCGCTAAAATTTGTCGAGTTGCTAACTTATCGAGTTGTCGCTATCTTGAAGTTTCAGGAGACTCGTTGAAAATGTCACTAAGTTGTCGAATTGTGAACTCCTGGGACCGGGTTCTGGTGACGTCACGTGACTGTGGAGCTCGCAGCTGATTGGACGTTTCCACAGGATTCATCAACTCACCATGGAGAGGACAACACCAACTTCCTGCTTCGCTCTGATTGGTCCGAGTGACGACGGCTTATTGATTAGTCGTTTGAGTTGTCGAAAACTCGAGTTGAAAACTTGTCAATTCATCAGCAAGTTATCTCTCACTTATCTTTCGCTAACTCAACAAGTGGGCGATAACTTGTCGAGTTAGCAATATCTCGTGAAGTTATCCTTAGCTCGTCAACTTGTCACTAATTGTAACGTGTTGCTAACTTAATAACTCAAGAAGATGATGCCAACTTGGGACTCAAGTCCTGGACAAGTTAGCGATAGCGTGACAAATTTTCCATGACTTGGAGTTAACGACAACTTAACGAGTTATCAATCGTCCGCTGAATCGTAGTTAATAAGGCTTTTTTTTCACATTTTATTTTGAAGAGACTGTCGAGGAACAGAAGACTTATTGTGGCGGTGCCTTATGTCTGATTGGCTGCGTGATGCTGCCTGGCCCCGCCCCCTCCTGCTGCTCAGAGGGCGGGGCCTGGAACTCAAGCTCCTCCTTCAATCGTTTCCATCGACTATGACACAAATAAAGTTCTTAAAATCGTCAGCTTGTCACGTTTTTGCACATTAAAGTACACAACCACAGTAATCAGATTACTTTTATTTACAATGGATTCTCAAAAAAACTTCACGACAAAGATGGAGGACCTGGAACAAACAAAAATGACCTGGCGTTAAAATGGTGTGTCCACTTTGTTCCACATGACCAGGAAGTGCTTCATTGGCTGACAGGAGTGCGTGTGTACTTACGGGTAGTGTGTACTACAGGCAGTGTGTACTACAGGTTGTGTGTCTTCCTGTAAGTCTGGTTGTCTACGTTCAGTCGGTTCAGTCGAGCTCCGTAGAAATCAATGATGTAGGAGGAGCCGTCAGAGGGACCCACAATCTGCACAAAACACCAAGTACACACTGCGTCAGAGGGCCCACAATCTACACACCAGGAAGTAAAGGACTTCCTGGTAGTGAGGTCATGTGACAACAGGCTGACTGTTGCCGTGGTAACGTACTGACCTGCATGGCGATGAGCACAAAGTCGATCAAAGTTCCGATTCCGCAGAAACCCACAGTACAGAACTTCAACAGACCTACACACACACACACACACACACACACACACACACACACACACACACACACACACACACACGTCGTTTTAGTCTGAGGTTTTGTGTTGAAAGTGCACATGCAACACTAGAAAACACACCAAAACTACACAGAAAAAACCCAAACACCACACACACGTGTATGAGTGTGTAGCTGGGAGTGTGTACCTAGAGCAGGGTATCCCAGGTAGAAGCGGTCGGCTCCCAACCAGCCGAGGAACAACGACAACGCCACCGCAATTTTGTACGAGTACACACTCCTGAAACACACACACAAAAACATCAGTGTGTGTGTGTGTGTGTGTGTGTGTGTGTGTGTGTGTACACTCACACATTCCGACACGGCACAGTCTTCTTGAAACCGACTTCATCGCCGCTGAACTTGAACTCTGAACCGTTGGTGAGACGACAGCTGATGTTTGGAGCTGGGAGGCACTCCACTGCACACACACACACACACACACACGGTTTTTCTTCCTTTGTTACTTGTGGCAACACACACACACACACACACACACACACACACACACGGTTTTTCTTCATTTGTTACTTGTGGCAACACACACACACACACACACGGTTTTTCTTCATTTGTTACTTGTGGCAACACACACACACACACACACACACACACACACACACACACACACACACACACACGGTTTTTCTTCATTTGTTACTTGTGGCAACACACACACACACACACACACACACACTGACCCCAGGCCGTAGCGTCTCTGCAGTTTTCGGGTTCTTGCGTGTTCTCGTCGATCTTCGGCTCGTTGCAGCGATACGTTAGCGAAGTCAGGGAAACCACTTTCTGAAAACGTTGAAACGAAGCATAACGCAACTATCCAAGAAACTCTTCATCGCCAGGGAAACGGGTGTATACGCAACTTTTGTGAAACACTGAAACATGCCAACACCATTCCCGACATTTCGAAAGAAACGGGCGTTATTTTTCCTTGAATAATGCTGTTTCCGTTAACTCCTAGCCTCCGCTAGCAGAGCTAATGGAGCTTTTATAGTTTGTAACTTGATGATGTAAAGATGTACGCAGCTATCCAGAACCCTCACCGTGGTCCGATTCACAACGAGAACTATATAGTTCTCAAACCATAATCAAATACTTTGAATTATTTGGCAGTGTCGTTTATTCTTTTATATCATTTTTTAATCCAGCTGCTCAGCGACTCATCGGCCAGTTCAACTTCTTTTCAACACAAACAATGAAAACTTCTTTTGGGATAAAAAGCAGATTTTGCTCCATCAAAACTCAGATTTCCCCATTAGCTTTATTAGCTTAAGCACATTTTAACTCCATTAGCCCCATCAGCTTATGCTAACTCCATTAGCACTATTAACGTTAGCACGGCTATAGCTCCATTAGCCCTGTTAGCACGGCTATAGCTCCATTAGCCCTGTTAGCACGGCTATAGCTCCATTAGCCCTGTTAGCACGGCTATAGCTCCATTAGCCGGCAAGTCCCTCCTAACTCCTTAACTATCAACTTTACCTTAACCCTGTGGATGACGTCACAGGGTTAAGGAAAGGTGTTAGGAGGCTTCCTAAAGGAGTTAAGGAAAGGTGTTAGGAGGCTTCCTAAAGGAGTTAGTGAAAGGAGTTAGGAGGCTTCCTAAAGGAGTTAGTGAAAGGTGTTAGGAGGCTTCCTAAAGGAGTGAGTGAAAGGTGTTAGGAGGCTTCCTAAAGGAGTTAGTGAAAGGTGTTAGGAGGCTTCCTAAAGGAGTTAGTGAAAGGTGTTAGGAGGCTTCCTAAAGGAGTTAGGAAAGGTGTTAGGAGGCTTCCTAAAGGAGTTAGTGAAAGGTGTTAGGAGGCTTCCTAAAGGAGTTAGTGAAAGGTGTTAGGAGGCTTCCTAAAGGAGTTAAGGAAAGGTGTTAGGAGGCTTCCTAAAGGAGTTAGGAAAGGTGTTAGGAGGCTTCCTAAAGGAGTTAAGGAAAGGTGTTGGGAGGCTTCCTAAAGGAGTTAGTGAAAGGTGTTAGGAGGCTTCCTAAAGGAGTTAAGGAAAGGAGTTAGGAGGCTTCCTAAAGGAGTTAGGAAAGGTGTTAGGAGGCTTCCTAAAGGAGTGAAGGAAAGGTGTTAGGAGGCTTCCTAAAGGAGTTAGTGAAGGTGTTAGGAGGCTTCCTAAAGGAGGTTCTAAAGGAAGCATCAGTGGTTCCTAGGCTAAAGGAGGTTCTAAAGGAAGCATCAGTGGTTCCTAGGGTAAAGGAGGTTCTAAAGGAAGCATCAGTGGTTCCTAGGCTAAAGGAGGTTCTAAAGGAAGCATCAGTGGTTCCTAGGCTAAAGGAGGTTCTAAAGGAAGCATCAGTGGTTCCTAGGCTAAAGGAGGTTCTAAAGGAAGCATCAGTGGTTCCTAGGCTAAAGGAGGTTCTAAAGGAAACAACGAGCCTCCTTTCCTTTGCTTATTGAGAATTCAGACAGTTCTTATCATGGCCGCCTCACAAAACACTTCCTGGGTGAAGGAGAAGAGGACAGAGAAGGAGACAGGAGGGACAATTCGGACGTACCCATAGAGTCATTAGCTTTAGCACGGTTATAGCCCCATTAGGCCAGTTATAGCGTCATTAGCTTTAGCACGGTTATAGCCCCATTAGGCCAGTTATAGCGTCATTAGCTTTAGCACGGTTATAGCCCCATTAGGCCAGTTATAGCGTCATTAGCTTTAGCACGGTTATAGCTTCTTTAGTCCCATTAGCTACTCCAGGCTCTCTCCCCGGCTCCCCTGGGGCCACCCGAGGCCTCTTTCCCGGATCCCCTTTGGCCTCCTCCCGGGTTAAAGGATATTGTCCGAGCCGGAGCAACTCGCAGCTCTCGGCCTCTTCACTCCGGACAAGACGCAGCTCCAGCAGCAGGAGGAGGACACCGAGCAGCAGCATCCTCATCACGGACATACAGCCGGAGCCAAACACGGAGGACTCCATCTTGAACTTTATCACGTGGTGTCCAGACCAAAACATGTGACGTCAGGTGGGAGGGGGCGGGGCTCCCAGTCGAAGAAAACAGCGAAAATGTAACACGTTGAACAAAATTTAATTGTTTCAAAGACACAATTTCTATAAAGTTTTTCATTTTTAATTTAACATTTTTTCAATATTTTTTTCTGAATAAAATGTTTTCAATGATAAATTATAAACGAAAACTGTACGCTGTTTTGTTTGAACTTTGTTCTGCCTCACCTGCAATCATGAGAAGAGAAAAAAGAACATAAAATAAATATTAATATTTTCTACAAATTTGTGTTAAAGATGCATTTTTGACATTTTACTAAGCAAAAATCATTGAATGTGAGTATTTGGCGATCAAATCCAGGGCAGAACTCCGGGTGAGGCAGTGGAGAGCTGTGCCTCAAATCTGACTGGTCCAAGACAAGCTGGGTCACATGACGCTGCCCGGTTCTGTTCCTCAGCTGATCACCAAGATGAACTTTATAGAAATATTTGTTATACAGCCTGACTCTCTACAGTCTGTGGAATGTCTCCCTGTCCTGCATGTTTTAGTTCCTCCCTGCTACATCCATCTCCTCCCTCTTCTCCATTTCCAGGAGGTGGAGGTGTCAGTCTGAGCACCGTCACCCAGATCACATTGACCCACTAAGAACCTTCCTGCAGGTGGAGAGCCCACAGGAAGGTGGAGAGCCCACAGGAAGGTGGAGAGCCCACAGGAAGGTGGCGCCCGGCGTTGGACATGAACCCTCTACCTTGAGACTGAGAGTCTCATGCTCTACCTACTGAGCTGGACGGGGGACATGAACCCTCTACCTTGAGACTGAGAGTCTCATGCTCTACCTACTGAGCTGGACGGGGGACATGAACCCTCTACCTAGAGACTGAGAGTCTCATGCTCTACCTACTGAGCTGGACGGGGGACATGAACCCTCTACCTAGAGACTGAGAGTCTCATGCTCTACCTACTGAGCTGGATGGGGTTCCTCCCTGCTTCATCATACCTGACTCTAATGATGATGTCATCACCAAGGTTGTGAAGAAGCCCAGTAACGAGCCTTTCATTGCAATCAGGTGCGTTGAACCTGGATGACTGAGGTCAGGAGACCTCTAATGAACGTGTGAGAGAATGTATGGTGTCATTTTAGTGCCAAACCCAAGCACATAAAAACTGTAAACCACTTTCTGTGAATTCTGTGATTTCTCTGCGCGGTGATGTTGAGTTTTGGCACTTTGGGGGTGGACATTGCATAGTGGGCCTCGTAATCCCCCTCCTTTCTGATTGGTCACTTTAAACGTCACTTGTTCCCGCTCAGAGCCAATCAGAGGTACAGTAGCGCGGGTCATCACAGTGGAAAGAATGTGGCTGTTTCCTGGGAGACAAAAGAAAGGAAATGAAGTTATGAGGCTATCATAGCTGAGCAAGTAAGTCTGACACAGTTATCCCTCAGATTTCTTTGGATCTTATGCTTGGACCTTTGTATGGAGCTCTGGTTTTTATTTTATTTATTGTGCCAGCTAAACTGACGTCTGGTCAACACCTAATTTTCCCCAATCTGAGTTGATTGCAGAACCGTAAATCTTTTTTTTAAAGTAATAAAACCTTGTTCATTAATTCTATTGATAGTCTGTCATTCATTATAATTCTACTAAACTGACTATACTTGCAAATAGCATTGCATATATAGGAGGCCGACAATGCAATGCCCGCCCCCATAGTGCCAAAACTTCACCGCGCAGAGAGATGACAGAATGCACAGCGAGCGCAGAAAGTGGTCTAACTGTGCACGATTACAGTTTTTATGTGCTTGGGTTTTTGGCACTATTATGACGCCATAGCATCGTTCCTGCTGATCATATAATAAAGTGCAGAGAAAAGTCAACCAGTGAGGGAGGCAGTACTCTTCCTCACCTCAAGGGGGCGGAGGTGAACTGACAGTTCAAGTATGTGATAACTAAACTTTTGGCCTAAAATAAAAATAAAAATAACAATTTCTCATTTTGATAGACAACCTTTATTAAAATTGATTAAAGCACCAGAATTTATAGTTTGAAAAATAACAGAAATGTTTACTGAAGGTCAAAATCTAATTTGTGCTGCACACGCCTCTATACTTTCATTGTTTACAGTAAATATGAATTGCTGAGACACCAGAAGGCGCTCTATCCAGCTCTATAAAAGAACCGTTCTTTGTAGGACCAAAGTGTTCCTGTGCTGGTGTCACTGAAGGACGAATGCTGATGGATATGAAGCATTAGCAGTTGATGTTGGATGAACAGTGAAAGAAGATCCTCTTTTCACTTCTTACAATGTCAATGTGCCTCCAGAGGCGTCAGAGCCTCACCAGCCAGGAGCCTCACCGCACACCACTGCTGTGTGTGTGTGTTAATATTGTGTGTGTGTGTAGGTTTGAGTGTGTACGTGTCTGCGTGTTTGTGTGTGTGTTAGTATTGTGAGTGTGTTAGTATTGTGAGTGTGTTAGTATTGTGTGTGTGTTTGTGTGTGTTAGTATTGTGTGTGTGTGTGTGTGTGTATGTGTCTGTGTGTTTGTGTGTGTGTTAGTATTGTGAGTGTGTTAGTATTGTGAGTGTGTTAGTATTATGTGTGTGTTTGTGTGTGTTAGTATTGTGTGTGTGTGTGTGTATGTGTCTGTGTGTTTGTGTGTGTGTTAGTATTGTGTGTGTGTTATTATTGTGTGTGTTAGTATTGTGTGTGTGTTATTATTGTGTGTGTTTGTGTGTGTTAGTATTGTGAGTGTGTTAGTATTGTGTGTGTGTTAGTATTGTGTGTGTGTTTGTGTGTGTTAGTATTGTGTGTGTGTTATTAGTGTGTGTGTGTGTTAGTATTGTGTGTGTGTTTGTGTGTGTTAGTATTGTGTGTGTGTTATTAGTGTGTGTGTGTGTGTGTGTGTGTTAGTATTGTGTGTGTGTTTGTGTGTGTTAGTATTGTGTGTATTATTATTGTGTGTGTGTTAGTAATGTGTGTTAGTATTGTGTGGGTGTTTTTATTGTGTGTGTGTTAGTATTGTGTGTGTGTTTGTGTGTGTTAGTATTGTGTGTGTGTGTGTGTGTGTGTGTGTGTATGTGTCTGTGTATTTGTTTGTGTGTTAGTATTGTGAGTGTGTTAGTATTGTGTGTGTGTTAGTATTGTGTGTGTGTTATTAGTGTGTGTGTGTGTTAGTATTGTGTGTGTGTTTGTGTGTGTTAGTATTGTGTGTGTTATTATTGTGTGTGTGTTAGTAATGTGTGTTAGTATTGTGTGGGTGTATTTATTGTGTGTGTGTTAGTATTGTGTGTGTGTTTGTGTGTGTTAGTATTGTGTGTGTGTTATTAATGTGTGTATGTTTGTGTTTTTGATTGTGTGTGTTAGTATTGTGTGTGTTTGTGTGTGTTAGTATTGTGTGTGTGTTATTAGTGTGTGTGTGTGTTAGTATTGTGTGTGTGTTAGTATTGTGTGTGTGTTAGTACTGTGTGTGTGTTATTAGTGTGTGTGTGTTAGTATTGTGTGTGTTATTATTGTGTGTGTGTTAGTATTGTGTGTGTGTGTTATTATTGTGTGTGTGTTAGTATTGTGTGTGTGTGTTTGTGTGTGTTAGTATTGTGTGGGTGTTAGTATTGTGTGTGTGTTATTAATGTGTGTATGTTTGTGTTTTTGATTGTGTGTGTTAGTATTGTGTGTGTGTTAGGATTGTGTGTGTGTTATTAGTGTGTGTATGTTTGTGTTTTTGATTGTGTGTGTTAGTATTGTGTGTGTGTTAGTATTGTGTGTGTGTGTTATTATTGTGTGTGTTAGTATTGTGTGTGTGTTATTATTGTGTGTGTGTTAGTATTGTGTGTGTGTTAGTATTGTGTGTGTGTTTGTGTGTGTTAGTATTGTGTGTGTGTTATTAATGTGTGTATGTTTGTGTTTTTGATTGTGTGTGGTTTGTATCGCGCGTCACTTCTGGTTTGTGACTTCAGTTCCGGTGAGACGGTCACAGGTGAGAGTAGCAGAAGTTCCGGTGTCTCTTGAACGCACCTCGGGACTTTCCGTTGCAGGGACCTACACCGGAGTACCTTGGACTGACGACCGGGACCGGGACCGGGACCGGAGGAAATTCCGAACCCGGAAGACGTTGCCCCTTTCGCCTGTTGGCGCAAGATCCCGCTTCTCTTCTATTTCTGAGTTTTAAAAGTTTTTCGGCGCACCTGTCACGCACGCACGTCGTGTAACGGAGTACTCCCTTTTCCCGCGGTTCACTTCCGGGTTTCTCAGGTGGGGCGACAACAAGCTGTTTACTCTTTGTTTGTTCACTGTCACTTGTTTGTTTGTAAACAAGTTGTTTTTTTACTACCTGCTGTTTGCTTCTCGATTCTCTTCCTGTTCATAAACTGTTTGTTTTTGTCATTTCTGTCTTCATTAACTACCCTGGATTAACACACAAAGATATCTCTGTTACCTAGATTAACATACCAGGATATATCTGTTATCTGGATTAACACACCAGGATATATCTGTTACCTGGATTAACGTACCAGGATATCTCTGTTACCTAGATTAACATACCAGGATATCTCTGTTACCTGGATTAACGTAGTAGGATATCTCTGTTACCTGGATTAACATAGCAGGATATCTCTGTTACCTGGATTAACATAGCAGGATATCTCTGTTACCTGGATTAACACACAAAGATATCTCTGTTACCTGGATGATCATAGCAGGATATCTCTGTTACCTGGATTAACACACTAGGATATCGCTGTTACCTGGATTAACATACCAGGATATTGCTGTTACCTGGATTAACGTAGTAGGATATCTCTGTTACCTGGATTAACATAGCAGGATATCTCTGTTACCTGGATTAACATACCAGGATATTGCTGTTACCTGGATTAACGTAGTAGGATATCTCTGTTACCTGGATTAACATAGCAGGATATCTCTGTTACCTGGATTAACATAGCAGGATATCTCTGTTACCTGGATTAACACACTAGGATATCTCTGTTACCTGGATTAACATACCAGGATATTGCTGTTACCTGGATTAACGTAGTAGGATATCTCTGTTACCTGGATTAACATAGCAGGATATCTCTGTTACCTAGATTAACATACCAGGATATATCTGTTACCTGGATTAACACACCAGGATATCTCTGTTTCCTGGATTAACATACCAGGATATATCTGTTACCTGGATTAACACACCAGGATATCTCTGTTACCTGGATTAACACACCAGGATATCTCTGTTACCTGGATCAACGTACCAGGATATCTCTGTCACCTGGATTAACATAGCAGGATATCTCTGTTACCTGGATTAACACACCAGGATATCTCTGTTTCCTGGATTAACACACCAGGATATCTCTGTTACCTGGATTAACATAGTAGGATATCTCTGTTACCTGGATTAACACACCAGGATATCTCTGTTACCTGGATCAACGTACCAGGATATCTCTGTCACCTGGATTAACATACCAGGATATCTCTGTTACCTGGATGATCATAGCAGGATATATCTGTTACCTGGATTAACACACTAGGATATCTCTGTTACCTGGATTAACATACCAGGATATCTCTGTTACCTGGATTAACATAGCAGGATATCTCTGTTACCTGGATTAACATAGCAGGATATCTCTGTTACCTGGATTAACACACCAGGATATCTCTGTTACCTGGATTAACACACCAGGATGTCTCTGTTACCTGGATTAACGTAGTAGGATATCTCTGTTACCTGGATTAACATAGCAGGATATCTCTGTTACCTGGATTAACATAGTAGGATATCTCTGTTACCTGGATTAACATAGTAGGATATCTCTGTTACCTGGATTAACATAGCAGGATATCTCTGTTACCTGGATTAACATAGCAGGATATCTCTGTTACCTGGATTAACACACCAGGATATCTCTGTTACCTGGATTAACACACCAGGATGTCTCTGTTACCTGGATTAACGTAGTAGGATATCTCTGTTACCTGGATTAACATAGCAGGATATCTCTGTTACCTGGATTAACATAGTAGGATATCTCTGTTACCTGGATTAACATAGCAGGATATCTCTCTTACCTGGATTAACATAGCAGGATATCTCTGTTACCTGGATTAACATAGTAGGATATCTCTGTTACCCGGATTAACATAGCAGGATATCTCTGTTACCAGGATTAACATACCAGAGGCTTTTACTACAATGCTGAGTTTTCTCTTATTGGAGTAACTTCAGGATTAACTCTGGTTTTATTTTATCCAGGTAACTTCAGGATTAGCACTGGTTTTGTCTGATGGAGGTAACGTCAGGATTAACTCTGGTTTTCTCTTATTGAGATAACTTCAGGATTAACTCTGGTTTTCTTTTATCCAGGTAACTTCAGGATTAACTCTGGTTTCCTCTTATCGAGACAACTTCAGGGTTAACTCTGCTTTTCTATAATCTAGGTAATTTTGGGATTAACTCTGGTTTTCTCTTATCTAGTTAACTTCAGGATTAACTCTGGTTTTCTCTTATCCAGGTAATTTCAGTATTAACTCTGGTTTTCTCTTATCCAGGTAACTTCAGGATTGACTCTGGTTTTCTCTTATCCAGGTAACTTTAGTATTAACTCTGGTTTTCTCTTAATGAGATAACTTCAGGATTAACTCTGGTTTTCTTTTATTGAGATAACTTCAGGATTAACTCTTTTCTCTTATCGAGACAACTTCAGGGTTAACTCTGCTTTTCTCTAATCTAGGTAATTTTGGGATTAACTCTGGTTTTCTCTTATCTAGTTAACTTCAGGATTAACTCTGGTTTTCTCTTATCTAGTTAACTTCAGGATTAACTCTGGTTTTCTCTTATCGAGATAGCTTCAAGCACTAACGGTCTCGTTTGAAATGGTCACGCAAGACACACACACACACAGACAGACAGACAGACAGACAGACAGACAGACAGACAGTGTGTGTGTGTGTGTGTGTGTGTGTGTGTGTGTGTGTGTGTGTGTGTGTGTGTGTGTGTGTGTGTGTGTGTGTGTGTGTGTGTGTGTGTGTGTGTGTGTGTGTGTGTGTGTGTGTGTGTGTGTGTGTGTGTGTGTGTGTGTGTGTGTGTGTGTGTGTGTGTGTGTGTGGTATCGTTTTGCTTGTTAGGGTCCAGCCAGGGCCCCAGACGACAACTTCTTATCACGGTAACTTCAAGATTAACTCTGGTTTTCCTTAATCCAGGTAACTTCAGGATTAATTCTGGTTTTCTCTTATCCAGGTAACTTCAAGATTAACTCTGGTTCTCTCTTATGGAGGTAACTTCAGGATTAACTCTGGTTTTCTCCTATCCAGGTTGTTTGTTCTTCAGATCCTTGGCCACGCGCTGAACAGCGGCCATGTTTGAACACGTTCCTCCAGGTACTAGCCGCGCCACTAACATGCTAACAGTAAAATTCTAACACATGAGTTCTGTACATGCCAACATGCTAACACATGAGTTCTGTACTTGCCAACATGCTAACACATGAGTTCTGTACATGCTAACATGCTAACACATGAGTTCTGTACATGCTAACACATGAGTTCTGTACATGCTAACATGCTAACACATGAGTTCTGTACATGCTAACATGCTAACACATGAGTTCTGTACATGCCAACATGCTAACACATGAGTTCTGTACATGCTAACATGCTAACACATGAGTTCTGTACATGCCAACATGCTAACACATGAGTTCTGTACATGCTAACATGCTAACACATGAGTTCTGTACATGCTAACACATGAGTTCTGTACATGCTAACATGCTAACACATGAGTTCTGTACATGCCAACATGCTAACACATGAGTTCTGTACATGCTAACATGCTAACACATCAGTTCTGTACATGCTAACACATCAGTTCTGTAAATGCTAACATGCTACCGTCCCGTACAGAATGTTTTACTATGTTAACGTGCTAACTTTTTCTCAATTTGCAACTGTTATGCTGACAAACAAAGACCTTTAAAGGACGTAGCCTCTACCATGCTAACATGCCTACTCGCTAATGTCCGGTACAGATCAGGTCGACGTGTCCTGGTCCCAATCAGGTGTATTGTTCTGGGCCAGATGAGCTGACCGGTGATCCCACGAGCATTAGTCTCTAATCCTCCAACTCTACTGGTAAAAACTGAACCACGAAGCAACAATCAGATGAGAAGCTGGACTTGGATGAGTTTTAATCCCAAAAACAGGCAGAACTCAGAGTCTCCGACTGGTCAAAGACTGGAATGTACAGAGCCTGACCTCTTCTTTTATTCTCCTCCCTGGTCCTGCCTTTATTTTTTGAAATGCCCATCCTACACTTGGATCTAATCGTGTCCTCCAAAGCCCCTCTGGACAGCCCCTCCTCTGGGTTTTTACCTTGTTTGGGAGTTTTAATGGTGTCGTAGTGTTAAAAATCCGCCTATAGGTCATCTTGACCCACCCGCTGCCGTTTGGCATTGCTTATGACACGATTAGAACCATTGATGGAGCGCTCCATCTTTTAAAAACACAGTTATGGAAGTATAACAAAAGACAGCTATGGCAATAAAACATAACATGAGTGCAGCACAGACATGCAGCTGCGTCTCTCGAACACAGCTGTTTAATAGAGCAAATCAAATCAAACTTTATTGTCATTGTACAAGTACAATGAAATTACATGTGAAGCTTGCCGGAGAAGAGAGTCCTGTTGCTTCTCCCTGAAGTGTCAGTCCAGCGTCTGTTGTCTTGATAGTCCTGATCAGAGGCAAGTTCCCAGGGGGACGGGTGTGAGGAGACATTAGGGAAGGACAGAGCCTCCGTTATAACGTCCACCTCCAGGAGAAATAGAAAGACAGTCCAGCCTTCAGCGTCTGGACGTCTGAGGGAATCTGAATGGAGGTCAGATTTGTTTTGGGTCAGGACGTCTTCGTCTTTCTCTCGTCCTTCAGTCTCTGGTCTCCATGCTGCTCCTAATCTGTGGCCATTTTGTAGCGTTCCAGCAGAGCTCTGAGTTCTCCAAGGTGGTTTCCATTCCTCAACCTTCAGAAGTCGCATCTTGTGTACTCTTGACTTTGTTCATCACGTCTGACCGTTCCAAGCCGGGCAGTCCCTCAGAGACAACCTGCTTAGACATTACTACACAAGCTGGTCTGTCTCCAGACACCTTCTACATGAGCAGCAGAATGTCCTCCTCTACACTACTACATGCATAGAGCAGTAGACTGTCCTCCTCTACACTACTACATGCATAGAGCAGTAGACTTTCCTCCTCTACACTACTACATGCATAGAGCAGTAGACTGTCCTCCTCTACACTACTACATGCATAGAGCAGTAGACTTTCCTCCTCTACACTACTACATGCATAGAGCAGTATGATTTTTTTCCTCTACAGGTGCTCAGATGCTAATATCGCATACAGTTAATGCTAACACGCTAATGTTTGGTCCAGATCATGTGGAGGCAGTCGCGGCGCTGCAGCGTCTCCGGTCCAAGCTGCTCCAGAGAGAAGAGTGGACTCATGTCAGCCTGCTGGGGTCGCTGCTGCATACGCTGAGGAGTCCGCTGCTCGCTGATGTCATCACTCTGCAGCACTCTGTCCAGCAGGTGGCGAACACACACGCACAGACACAAAATAGCTCAGCCTGTTACTGTCCTCTACAACACGATGCTAAATGCTAGGCTAGCACAATAATTTTTATTGAAACATGTTAACTCCATTAGCTTTATCGTGATTCTAGCCTCGATGCTCATGCGTTAGCATCCTCTGCAGCTAACCTCCAAGCTAATGTGTTTGCTTCCTCTGCAACTAGTCACCATGCTAACGTGTTAGCTTCCACTGCAGCTGGTCTCTATGTTAACACGTTAGCCTCCTCTATAGGTGACCTTGATGCTAATGTGTTAGCCTCCTCTGCAACTAGCCATGATGCTAAAGCGTTAGTTTCCTCTGTAGTTAGCCTCCCTGCCTCCGGACTCCGACTTCAGGAGAGGTCATCTGGTCCTGGCCCCGCCCACCCCCGGCAAAGACCCGCCCTCTGGCGATGAATGGGTCAACTTCCGACCCCTGGAAGCGGAGCACAGCCCATCAACAGCTCTGCCCACTGGCGCCATTGCCACGGTGAGGAAATGCTGCACAGTACAGTGTGTGCTGAACCGAGTTTTTAACAGTTGAAACTAGTAGAAAAACAGTTTAAGCCTGTATGGACCAGGTTTGGGAGCTGTATTGCATTCACTCACGCATTTCCCGTGGGAACATTGAAACTCAGGACCAGCGGGACCAGTGGAGCAACGAGCTGGACCAGTTGGGCCACCAGCGGGACCGATGGGACCACCAGTGGGACCGATGGGGCCACCTGGAAGAGATCCAGTTGAGGAACGATGGCTCTGGTTTGGGCTTCGGCATCGTGGGCTCCAAGAGCGGCAGCGTGGTTGTCCGGACTGTCGTGCAGGACAGCGTGGCGCACAGGGTCAGTTGTCACTAGCTGCTAGTCAGTTGCTGCTAGTCACTTGTCGGTAGCCACTAGTCGGAAGTTGGTAGCAACTAGTCTCCAGTCAGCTTCCACTAATGGCTAGTCAGTCGCCACTAGTTTCCAGTCGCTAGCAACTAGTCGCCAGTCCTTAACCACTAGTTGCCAGTCCGTAGCCACTAGTTGCTAGTCAGAAGGAACTACTTGGTGGCCACTAGTTACTAGTTAGTAGCCAATAGTCTGTAGCTATTCGTCGGTAGTCAGTAGTTGTCAGCCACTAGTTGCTAGTTGTAATCGCTAGTCAGTAGTTGCTAGCCACTAGTCATTAGTCAGTAGCCACCAGTTGCTAGTCAGAAGGAACTACTCGGTGGTCACTAGTCGGTAGACATTAGCCACTAGTTGTTAGTCAGTTGCCACTAATCGGTACCCACTAGTCGGTAGTTGGTAGCCACTAGTTGTTAGTTGGTCGCCACCAGTCGGTAGCCGCTAGTCACTAATCATTTCCCACTAATCAGTTTTGTCTCCTCGTTCAATCAGGACGGGCGTCTCCAGACTGGCGACCACATCCTGCGTATCGGGGCGACGCCCACCGGTGGCCTGAGCAGCGACCGGGTGGTTGGCGTGCTGCAGGCGTGCGGTGGTCTCGTGACCCTGTTGGTTGGCCGCGACCCCCGGGGTCAGAGGTTGCAAGTGGCCCCGCCCCTTCCCCCTCCCCCTCCAGACTCCGCCCCTGTCACCTCCCTCCCTTCGCAGTGCCGAGTCGGCCAGGCGGTGAGTCAATACAGACCTCACCCCCCTTTCCACACAAGTCCCGCCCCTGACCGTTAACCGATGAGGTGTCTTGTTGCAGCCGAACCTGGAGGGCTACCAGATCGAGCAGGTGGCTTTGACCCGGAGCCATGGACAGAGTCTTGGAGTCTCTATTGTCGGGTACAACCCACTGACCAGCCAAGGTGAGATTATGCCTTAATCTTGGATTAAACCGCCTTAATCTGCGGGAAATGAGTTCAATCTGGTTCTCTCCCGGTGGCTGATGGGAGTAAACTCCTCTAGGCCCCACCCCCCTCCTATGCACTTCTCTGGTCACTTCCTGTCCATCCTCAGATGCGGTGGGTGTGTTCGTCAAACACGTGGTTCCCGGCAGCGCCGCCGACCAGAGCGGGAACGTCCGAATCCACGACCGACTCATTGCGGTGAGAAACCTTCATTCTCCTCTTGGATTAGACCAGTTGTATCCCATATGAAACCAGTTTCAATCCAGTTAAATTTGGATTATGGGTCTACTCCCCAGCTGGATGGCGTGAGCCTCCATGGTCTGACCAACCAGGAAGTGGTGGAGGTGATGAAGCAGGCAGGACCAACCGTTGAGCTAACACTGGCACGCAAGAAGAACCAGGCTCCTGAGCGGTCGCTGGACAAAGGTAGCATATCTTAGCATTCGAAGAACCAGGTCCCAGGACAAATGTATGGTAGTTTAGCATTAGCATTAGAAGAACGAGGTAGCTGGACAAAAGTAGCATAGCTTAGCATTCGAAGAACTAGGTCCCAGGACAAATGTATGGTAGTTTAGCATTAGCATTAGAAGAACGAGGTAGCTGGACAAAAGTAGCATAGCTTAGCATTCGAAGAACCAGGTCCCAGGACAAATGTATGGTAGTTTAGCATTAGCATTAGAAGAACGAGGTAGCTGGACAAAAGTAGCATAGCTTAGCATTAGCAGGAAGTGAGTGGGGCTTAGGTGAGTGTGGGTGTGTGTTACAGTGAAAAGGGCGGAGTCTCATGCGTCTCTGAGGAGGTCGCTTGTCACCACGGCAACCAGGCAGAAGCAGATGGACAGAGGTACGACTCTCTTAAGGTGGTATGACACTTAAAGATGGTATGGCAAGTAATTGTGTGTGTGTGTGTGTGTGTGTGTGTGTGTGTGTGTGTGTGTGTGTGTGTGTGTGTGTGTGTGTGTGTGTGTGTGTGTGTGTGTGTGTGTGTGTGTGTGTGTGTGTGTGTGTAGATCTGGTGTTGAAGTGGCAGCAGGCTCTGGGGCCTCAGTATCAAGTCATGGTAAATTCACGTGTGTGTGCGTGTGTGCGTGTGTGCGTGTGTGTGTGTGTGTGTGAGAGAGATATGTTTTGTGTGTGTGAGATGTTTTGTGTGTGCGCAGGTGGTGAATCTGAATCCGATCATCGAGGACGACGCGGAGCTGCAGAAGTCGTCCAAGGTAGAAAATCTTTCGTCCTACTGTCTTTGAACGCCTCGTGTCCCTGATCACCTTGTGTCTCTCAGCTACTTCCTGTCCACACGCTGCGACTTGGCGTGGAGCTCGACTCATTCGACGGTCACCACTACGTGTCATCCGTGTCACCTGGAGGCCCCGCCCACAAGCATGGCACCCTACAACCCGAGGACGAGCTGCTGGAGGTCAGAGAGACAGAGTGTGTGTGTGTATCCAGCTTACTTTATATTGTGTTCTAGTGGGGGACACAAAGTGTGTGTGTGTGTGTGTGTGTGTGTGTGTGTGTGTGTGTGTGTGTGTGTGTGTGTGTGTGTGTGTGTGTGTGTGTGTGTGTGTGTGTGTGTGTGTGTGTGTGTGTGTGTGTGTGTGTGTGTGTGTGTGTGTGTGTGTGTGTGTGTGTGTGTGTGTGTGTGTGTGTGTGTGTGTGTCCGTCCTGCAGGTCAACGGGGTCCAGCTCTACGGGAAGTCTCGCCGTGAGGTTGTCTCCTTCCTGAAGGAGGTTCCTCCTCCATTCACGCTCATCTGCTGCAGACACCCGGCCTCCGACCTGGAACCAGGACCTGGACTACAACTAGAGCCAGGACCTGGACTACAACTAGAGCCAGGACGTGGACTACAACTAGAACCAGGACCTGGACTACAACTAGAACCAGGACCTGGACTACAACTAGAACCAGGACCTGGAGAAGAACTAGGACCTTCAGGGACCAATGTGGATGAGGTTAGAGAACTAGTCCTCATAAACACCTAAAACACACACACACATGCATACATGTTTCCAGGTTTCTGATGAAGATGAAGAGGAAGATGAGGATGAAGATGATGAAGATCAGCAGCTGGCTCTCTGGTCTCCAAATGTTGAGCTGTTGGAGCTTCACAAGAACGAAGACCAAAGTCTGGGATTCAGCATCCTGGATTACCAGGTAATCCAGTGAAAACCAGATTAAATCCAGATTAAACTGTAGCAAGACCTGATCAAATACTGTTTCCTCTGGGGCCCGTTTACACAACGTTTCACCTGACAATGCCTAATCCGCTAAACAAAAGGAGAGTGTTTCCACTGCAGCAGCAGACACACAGACAACGATGTAGTTAGTCTGCCGGGCCACTGGAGGGCGCTGTTGCTTGATTTTGTAATGAAACTAGACAGACGTGTGCAGAGAACCAAACACTATAAAGGTGAAGAAAATGGAGAGAACCTGACATCAACATGGACTGATGAGGAACCGGATTCTATCAGGGAGAGTCTCAACTATTAAACTACTGATCTGGACCATAAAACTAGAATATGGACCGCGGGTCGTACCACTACGGGTCGTACCATTACGGGTCGTACCACTCCGGGTCGTACCACTACGGGTCGTACCATTACGGGTCGTACCACTCCGGGTCGTACCACTCCGGGTCGTACCACTCCGGGTCGTACCACTACGGGTCGCACCACTCCGGGTCGTACCACTCCGGGTCGTACCACTCCGGGTCGTACCACTCCGGGTCGTACCGCTCCGGGTCGTACCGCTACGGGTCGTACCACTACCCGGCCGCCATGTTTGTTTACAACTGGATGAGCAGGAGGGAGGGGAGATGAGCAGTAACAGGCTCTGTAGCCTCCATCAGTCTCAGCAGGAGGGATTTGCACCGTGAAAGAATCTTTCCACTTTGGGAGCCGGATTAAAAACTTTGTGGATACAGTGGATCAGAACACTGGTGTCGTGTAAACGGACCCCCCAAAAGTGAAGGAAGTTTTGCGGATACACTCAAATTCATTGTGGTGTAAACGGGGCCTAGAAGTCTTTTCAGCGGGGGCAGGCTCTCCCTAGCAAACCGGGGCGGGAGGGGGGACGAGCTCCAGACCCAGACCCAGTGAGGTCCGGACTCTGCTGTGGAGGTGCAGACCAGCAGCAGAGTGTGTTTGTGTCAATTAAAGAAAAAATTTGAAGGGGCGAAGATTTAGGAATGGTGGCCCACCACTACTGGATGAATGTAGAGGAAACACTGAAATACATTTAAAACCAAATTAAACTTAATTAAAACCAGATTAAATCTAGTTAAAACAAGATTAAACTGGATTAAAACCAGACTAAACCAGATTATATCCACTAAAAACTAGATTAAATGCAGTTAAAACCTGATGAAAACCAGATTGAAACTACATTAAATCCAGTTAAATCCCTAGTAAAACCAGTTTAAACTGGATCAAGACCACAAGAGATTCACCTAAAACCAGATTAGATCCAGTTAAAACCAGACTAAACCCCCCTGTATCTCTCCCTCTATTCTGTAATCTGTAATCAAAGGACCCGCAGGACCCGGGCCGTTGCGTCATGGTGGTCCGTTCTCTGGTGGCCGGTGGGCCGGCGGAGCATCATGGCGGCTTGTTGCCGGGCGACCAGCTGGTCTCAGTGAACCAGACCCATCTGGACCACATGGGCCTGGAACTAGCCGTCCAAGTCCTGAAGGGGGCGCCGCCCGGTACCGTCACGCTAGGAGTCCGAAAACCTGTCAACGTAAGTACTCCGCTACGCTAGGAGTCTGTAACCTGTCAACGTAAGTACTCCGCTACGCTAGGAGTCTGTAACCTGTCAACCTAAGTACTCCGCTACGCTAGGAGTCTGTAACCTGTCAACGTAAGTACTCCGCTACGCTAGGAGTCTGTAACCTGTCAACGTAAGTACTCCGCTACGCTAGGAGTCTGTAACCTGTCAACGTAAGTACTCCGCTACGCTAGGAGTCTGTAACCTGTCAACCTAAGTACTCCGCTACGCTAGGAGTCTGTAACCTGTCAACGTAAGTACTCCACTACGCTAGGAGTCTGTAACCTGTCAACCTAAGTACTCCGCTACGCTAGGAGTCTGTAACCTGTCAACCTAAGTACTCCGCTACGCTAGGAGTCTGTAACCTGTCAACCTAAGTACTCCGCTACGCTAGGAGTCTGTAACCTGTCAACCTAAGTACTCCGCTACGCTAGGAGTCTGTTTCCTGTCAACCTAAGTAATCCAGGTCCAGAACGTTGTTCATTGATGGTATTTTTTGTTGTTTACATTACTGTTACTTGCTGAGTTGTGTTGTTGACTTATGTTAACTTTGTTTACGTTAAGTGGCCAATTTGCGATGTTGACTTACATTCATCTTCCTTATGTTCATTTCAGTGCTTGATTTACATCATAAATGTAGAGAGGCTGCCAGTGGGTAATCCAAGATGGCCGACAATATGGCTGCTTCCTTGCGATCACCGCCATTTTGTTCCGAAGCACCATCACAGCGCCACTGTCAGTGGGAGGCAGGAGTACATGATCCGCAGTGCGACTGTACTTCTCCAGAATTGAAACTCCGCCAGTGCAGTATCAAGATGGTGGCTTACGGGCGCTGACAGACTTGCACACGGTCAGCGCCATACTACTCTTAAAATTGAAACCCCGCCACTGCGGTATCAAATTATGGCGGCCTACGGGCGACGACATACAGACCCTTTCCAAAAAATTCGAATATCATGGAAAAGTTTATTTCCATAATGCCATTCAAAAAGTTAAACTTTCATAGAGTACAGATTCAGGTTCCACAATTCAAACGATTTCAAGTATTTATTTGTTTATTTTGACATAATTTGGGCTTCCAGCTCATAAAACCCATGAAGACAGGAATTCAAACTATTAGAACACTGTGAAGAGAACCACCATTTACAGTATCTGCCGGAAAAAAAGGAAAGAAATTAGAATCACATGAACTCAATCAAAATATGGAACTTTCCAAACAATATGTCAATCTTCAATACTTGTTAGAATCCCTTTGCCTTCATCACTGCCTGGATGCGCCGTGGCATTGAGGCAGTCGGCCTGTGGCATCGAGGCAGTCAGTCTGTGGTATTGAGGCAGTCAGCCTGTGGTATTGTGGTACTGTAGTCTATGAAAGTTTAAGTTTTTTCTGTCCCCTCCCCCGGCGCCACAGCGGACACCCCACCAGAACGGGGAAGGTACCACACCCCCAGGGCCCTGAACCCCCTGGGGGCTAATCTACGTGTATTGTTAGTGGAGTGGTCTATAAGATGAATTAATCTACGTGTATTGTTAGTGGAGTGGTCTATAAGATGAATTAATCTACGTGTATTGTTAGTGGAGTAGTCTATAAGATTAATTAATCTACGTGTAATGTTAGTGGAGTGGTCTATAAGATTAATTAATCTACGTGTATTGTTAGGAGAGTGGTCTATAAAATGAATTAATCTACGTGTATTGTCAGTGGAGTGGTCTATAAGATTAATTAATCTACGTGTATTGTTAGTGGAGTGGTCTATAAGATTAATTAATCTACGTGTATTGTTAGTGGAGTGTCGTCCTTTAATAAACCCAGTTTGATCAGGGTGTATGATGTGAGGTGAGATTTTTTCCAGCCTGCTTGCTAATGTTTTACTAATTATTTTAAGATCTACATTGATTAGTGATATCGGTCAATAGCTAGATGGTAGTGTGGGATCTTTATCCGGTTTTAGAAGAAGACTGATATTTGCACAGTTCATATGTTGGGGGAGAGTTGAAGATTCTTTAATCTCCTCAATTATTCTAAAAAAACTGGTGAGAGTAAAGACCATAGTTCTTTGAAAAATTCAGCGGGGTATCCATCAGGTCCTGGAGCTTTACCATCAGGTCCTGGAGTTTTACCGTCAGGTCCTGGGGCTTTACCATCAGGTCCTGGAGCTTTACCATCAGGTCCTGGAGCTTTACCGTCTGGTCCTGGAGCTTTACCATCTGGTCCTCGAGTTTTACCGTCAGGTCCTGGGGCTTTACCATCTGGTCCTGGAGCTTTACCACCAGGTCCTGGGGCTTTACCGTCAGGTCCTGGAGCTTTACCACCAGGTCCTGGGGCTTTACCATCAGGTCCTGGAGCTTTACCGTCAGGTCCTGGAGTTTTACCGTCAGGTCCTAGAGTTTTACCGTCAGGTCCTGGGGCTTTACCATCTGGTCCTGGGGCTTTACCGTCAGGTCCTGGAGCTTTACCACCAGGTCCTGGAGCTTTACCACCAGGTCCTGGAGCTTTACCATCAGGGGGTAAGAACAAAGACGTGACCTGCTTCTATTGTAGATAAAAAGGGCACGTCATTCCTGGTTGTCTTGTTCTGAAAAAGAAAAATAGAAGGCCAGTAGCTCTGATCAAAGCTGTGTGTGAGGTGGAGCAGCCACTTCCGTGTCAAAAAGCCCTTGATTACGTGGACTTCAAGCCATTTGTCATGGACGGGTTTGTGTCGGTGTCTGGAGAATGTAAACTCCCTGTGAAAATCCTGCGGGATACGGCGGCCTCTCAGTCTTTTATTCTGGAGGGTGTTTTGCCGCTGAACAATGACACTGCGGTTGGTGCGGTGGTCCCTGTGCGTAGTTTCAATTTGCAGGACACGGCGTTCCTCTGCATAACATCATCATTCAGTCAGACCTGTGGGCGGGAGACGCTGTGGTGGGAGACGCCGTGGTGGTCGGGAGACGCCGTGGTGGTCGGGAGACGCCGTGGCGGTCGGGAGACCCTGTGGTGGGCGGGAGACGCCGTGGTGGTCGGGAGACGCCGTGGTGGTCGGGAGACGCCGTGGTGGGCGGGAGACGCCGTGGCGGTCGGGAGACCCTGTGGTGGGCGGGAGACCCTGTGGTGGGCGGGAGACGCCGTGGTGGTCGGGAGACGCCGTGGTGGTCGGGAGACGCCGTGGTGGGCGGGAGACGCCGTGGTGGTCGGGAGACGCCGTGGTGGGCGGGAGACCCTGTGGTGGGCGTGCGCCCTGATTTCCTGATACATGGAGTGTGATCATGGGGAATGATTTAGCAGGAGGCGGAGTGCTTGTTCCGCCTAAAGTCACGCCTGTCCCTATTGTGTCCAACTGTCCTGACGAGCTGGCACGGGAGTGTCCACGTTTTTACATCCTGCGCCGTTACCCACGCGGCTGCTCAACGTCAGATGAAGCAGGAAAAAGAAGACATTGATTTGAGTGACAGTTTCATGCGTGACTTTGAAGCCGACATTGTTAAAGACGCAGAGCCTATATTACCTACACAGGACAATGTGAAGTGTGAAAGAGACGTGTCTGATTCGAGTAATGTGTCGTCCAGGCAGCAGCTGATTGCTGACCAGAAAGCAGATGGAAGTTTGGCACGTCTGTTTGAAGTCGCAGTGACTGGTGACTTGAAGGAATCCATGTCTACGGGTTACTTCGTAAAAGAGGGTTTATTAATGTGTAAATGGACGCCGCTGAATGTCTCTCCGGTTGAAGAGTGGAGCGTGGTTACGCAGATTGTTGTTCCCACTTCGTATCGGGCTGAGGTACTAAAACTGGCCCATGACTCTCTGGTCATCTTGGCATTAGAAAAACCTATGATGGCGTTCAACGTCACTTCTTCTGGCCCGGGTTGAAAGGCGATGTTGCACGTTGTTTTAGGGCGTGTCATTAGTGCCAAGTCTCTGGGAAACCAAATCAAGTAATCCCTCCAGCGCCCCTGTACCCAATCCCAGCTGTTGGTGACCCATTTGTGGGTGCTGGTTGATGTGTGGGTCCGCTGCCTCCAACTAAGGCTGGGAATAAATTCCTTGTCACGGTTATGAACACACGTTTTCCAGAGGTCTTTCCAGTGCGTAAGATCACCTCTCCAGTTGTTGTAAAAGCAAAGCTCTTTTCCTTGTTGGGGTTTCTGCGTGTTGCAGTCTGATCAGGGCTCGAATTTCATGTCTAAAATATTCTTCCAGGTCCTGAAGCAACTCGACATACAACACTGTTACTCAAGTGCGTTTCATCCCGAGAGTCAGGGCGCGTTAGAACGTTTCCACCAAACGCTAAAAACAAGGCTTCGCACTGACTGGGATGAGGGGTGAGGACTGTGACTGGGATGAGGGGTGAGGACTGTGACTGTTTGAGGGGTGAGGACTGTGACTGTGAGGGGTGAGGACTGTGACTGTTTGAGGGGTGAGGACTGTGACTGTTTGAGGGGTGAGGACTGTGACTGGGATGAGGGGTGAGGACTGTGACTGGGATGAGGGGTGAGGACTGTGACTGGGATGAGGGGTGAGGACTGTGACTGGGATGAGGGGTGAGGACTGTGACTGTGTGAGGGGTGAGGACTGTGACTGTGTGAGGGGTGAGGACTGTGACTGGGATGAGGGGTGAGGACTGTGACTGGGATGAGGGGTGAGGACTGTGACTGTGTGAGGGGTGAGGACTGTGACTGTGTGAGGGGTGAGGACTGTGACTGTGAGGGGTGAGGACTGTGACTGGGATGAGGGGTGAGGACTGTGACTGTGTGAGGGGTGAGGACTGTGACTGTGTGAGGGGTGAGGACTGTGACTGTGTGAGGGGTGAGGACTGTGACTGTGAGGGGTGAGGACTGTGACTGGGATGAGGGGTGAGGACTGTGACTGTGTGAGGGGTGAGGACTGTGACTGGGATGAGGGGTGAGGACTGTGACTGTGTGAGGGGTGAGGACTGTGACTGTGAGGGGTGAGGACTGTGACTGTGAGGGGTGAGGACTGTGACTGTGAGGGGTGAGGACTGTGACTGTGAGGGGTGAGGACTGTGACTGTGAGGGGTGAGGACTGTGACTGTGTGAGGGGTGAGGACTGTGACTGTGTGAGGGGTGAGGACTGTGACTGGGATGAGGGGTGAGGACTGTGACTGGGATGAGGGGTGAGGACTGTGACTGTGTGAGGGGTGAGGACTGTGACTGTGTGAGGGGTGAGGACTGTGACTGGGATGAGGGGTGAGGACTGTGACTGGGATGAGGGGTGAGGACTGTGACTGTGTGAGGGGTGAGGACTGTGACTGTGTGAGGGGTGAGGACTGTGACTGTGAGGGGTGAGGACTGTGACTGTGAGGGGTGAGGACTGTGACTGTGAGGGGTGAGGACTGTGACTGTGTGAGGGGTGAGGACTGTGACTGTGTGAGGGGTGAGGACTGTGACTGGGATGAGGGGTGAGGACTGTGACTGTGTGAGGGGTGAGGACTGTGACTGTGAGGGGTGAGGACTGTGACTGTGTGAGGGGTGAGGACTGTGACTGTGTGAGGGGTGAGGACTGTGACTGTGAGGGGTGAGGACTGTGACTGTGAGGGGTGAGGACTGTGACTGTGAGGGGTGAGGACTGTGACTGTGAGGGGTGAGGACTGTGACTGTGAGGGGTGAGGACTGTGACTGTGAGGGGTGAGGACTGTGACTGTGAGGGGTGAGGACTGTGACTGTGAGGGGTGAGGACTGTGACTGTGATGAGGGGGGACAGTTGCAGATGTTGGCCATATGGGCAGTGGTGCAGGAGTCCCTCGGTTTTAGCCCAGCAGAGTTGGTTTTCACACACACGGTTCGTGGTCCTTTAACGCTGCTGAAGGAAAAGTGGCTCGGGGCGGAAACTAAAAGGAACCTGTTGGACTATGTCAGACTCTTTTTGATAAACATGCTGGTTCTGGTGCTCCTGCCAATTCCTGGCTCTAGTTTACAGGCGCGGTTCAGTGGTCCTTACCTTGTGAACCGCAAAGTAGGTGACAGGGACTACGTAATCTCTACCCCAGAACCTCGCCGGACGGTTGTGTAACGTGAATATGTTGAAGCCGTATTTCGAGCGTGTTAAGCCCGTGGGGTCCACATCAGGAAATGGTGCCATGGAGCTGTCCTCTGCCGGTGGTTCTGAACGTGCTGAAGTTTGTGTCAGTTTGGTGACAGAGGAACAGGAGCTGTCCGTTTCAGCACCTCCGGAGGAGGATCACGGCTCCGTGGCGTTGACTCAGGGGAGCTTTGCCAACTCAGTGGCGTTGAACAATTTGCCGAGGTTGTTTTTCAATCTGTGTGAGTCGGAGCGGTGTGACCTGGTCGGATTAGTCCGGACATATGATTCCCTGTTTGGGGATGTTCCCTCCCAGACGCTCATGGAGAATTTGCAGTCCAATAGACCTGCCATTCTTCATCGACTTTTTGCCACCGCCAGTCAGCAGGGTTCATTTCTCCCGGCTGACCCTGGGTAGCCTGGGCCCCCAGTCAGCAGGGTTCATTTCTCCCGGCTGACCCTGGGTAGCCTGGGCCCCCCAGTCAGCAGGGTTCATTTCTCCCGGCTGACCCTGGGTAGCCTGGGCCCCCCAGTCAGCCTGGGAGGCAGTGCGTCGGGTGTGTTGGAGTTGGTGGGTTTGACTCATGAGGCCTTTGTTTTCTGGCACACATGTGAAGCCTGGCCTCATCCACAGCTGCAACTGTGCTCGATCTGTCATACATTAGGATGACCACCTTTTCCAGGATCTCCAGGTCTGGGAGGGTAAACGCTCAGTTTAGAGAATAGAGAAGAGACCTCGGGACATATATCCAGTGTTTGCCATGCGGGTTTCTTGCCATTGTTCTTAAGATTCCTAAGGTAAGACCTCCTCCCTGTTGTAAGGACCAGTAAGGCATTCAACATGGGATTTCAGCTCTTGTGCATTGCTTCACCTGCACCTCATTTTGCCAGCGGTTTACCATCATGGAGTGTCTGAGCACGATCATGTAGTCTTGTGTTGAGATCCATTGTCATGACCTGCCGGAGTTCTGACACAGGCGCAGCTTTGTCACTAAAGATGCATGCTCCATTGTCCTGACTTGTGCGCCGCTGCTCAGCTTGCTGTTCCTGTGATGAGCTGCCTTCACCTGGAGATTGTTGGTTTTTGCAGGAGCATCTTTTGTCTTGTTAAACATGATGCTGCAGCTCTTGTGGTACTTAGCCATGTTTTGTCGTAGCGTTGCCTCGAGGCCACCGCCTCCATCCAGTCATTTCTCCAATCTCTTGAAACAATGGCACGTTTCTTGAGAGCATGACATACCCATCATGTTCAGGATCCGGATGTTGAGAGGCAGAGGGGGAAGTTAGACCTTCATTTTGCTTGTCTTTCTGGCAAAGACAGCCTTTGCTCCAGTCAGTCATCCTCCTCGCTGTGATTGAACGTACGCTGGCCGTTATGACCTCTTGACTATGGCCGAGCGGCTCTCCCTCCCCCCCTTGGTCTGACATGCACACTGACGTATGGGATACAACTAGGTTCAGGAAACCTACACCAAGCAAGGTCATTCATCCAGTGCCATTAAATTCCTGTGTGATCTGTACACCATGCGGTAAGGACATGAGAAGGTCTCGCCTTGCCCCCCCTACCCTCGGCTGTCCCGCGCTGCCACACCCTGTCACTTCAGGTGCGGCTGTCTAACTAAACCTACCAACTCCTTTCTCCCAGCTGATTGATATGGGGCTATTAGACACCATTTGGGAAACTAAATCAAGCTACACTCCAACTAGTACTCGTCTACTATGTTAAAGTTAGTAAAGCTAAGCACAGCATAGATAAGCAACGTCAGCTGACAGTGAACCCCACGCTGAGCGTCACAGCAGTGAAGTCACCAGTGTGCTCTGGTTGTGCACTGACATCACTCTTTCAGAGGAACACCACAGCCTAGAAAAGAAATGGAGACACATTCACTGACCAACTAGTAGTTTCAAGGATGTCCATGGCGTTAAACACTCCTAAATTCAACATGACATTTTGTGCATTCTACTGATCCTGGAACAACATAATCTGAAGATTATTGCCGCCATATTGGATGTCATCTTAGTTTGTTTGTACTATAAGGAATATTTAAGAGAACTGCACATTACTTGTGCTTTTAAAAGCAAAACAACTGATGGGCGGCCATCTTGAAGAGAGTTTTGAGTGGCCACCCGGAAATTTCTGAAAAGTGGCCATGAGAGAACATACATGCCAATTTGATGCTTGTATCATTAACTGAAGTATTTTAGTGTAGAATTTAAATGAACTGCTGCACTATTGCATTTTCCATCCTCTTTGTTAAGATGCTGGCATCCGCATTCCAAACACCGAGAGGTCTGTACCCCTTTACCCCTTCCTCTCCATCCTCTTTTCCTTCGTTAGGGTAACCGAGATAAAGGCCTCCCTCCGGTGGGGGGGGGGGCTTCTTTTAGAATGGAATTAAAACTGGACTCCAGGAGGGGGAGCAGATTGGTACCATTCTGGAGGTGACCCATCGGTACCAGGGATGTGTTGGCGTTCAGGCCTGAAATAGTTGACTTCTTTCCTCCGATGTTACAGGCAGACCAGGTTACTTTTCATTTCTCTACCAAGAGTAAGGAGATCCAGGGAGTTCACGAATTCAGCAATTGTGTGTTTATTACCCTGCTCTGGTTGAGAGTAGAAAGATTTATAGTACGTTTCAAACACGTTCTGTGTACCTTCCAGACTGCTGGTCAGTTTATTTGTAACAGGCTCTCTGATCCTCTAGATAGTATTTTCTGCCTGTTGTTTCCTGAGTCTCCCAGCCAGCAGGGTACTGCCTCGTTGTATCTTTGTTTCATAAACCTCATATGTTTCTCAACTTCTTCACTGAGTATTTGATCTATTTCCTGCTTAACATTTCTAATTTGGTGGATAAGAGAAGGATAACTACTGCTACTCTCATTAATACTGCTAGAACTACTGCTACTCTCATTAATACTGCTAGAACTACTGCTACTCTCATTAATACTGCTAGAACTACTGCTACTCTCATTAATACTGATAGAACTACTGCTACTCTCATTAATACTGATAGAACTACTGCTACTCTCATTAATACTGATAGAACTACTGCTACTCTCATTAATACTGATAGAACTACTGCTACTCTCATTAATACTGATAGAACTACTGCTACTCTCATTAATACTGCTAGAACTACTGCTACTCTCATTAATACTGATAGAACTGTAGTTAGTGCAGGCTGATTGTTTCTATATAGACAGGAAGGTAAATCTTGACCTTATCAGAAGACAATACTTCACTCTGTTGAGAAATGAAAGACACGGAAAAAAAACCCGATAAATGTGATTTGAACTGCGTTGACGCATAAACGTACCGTCTTGCTTCTTTTCCGGCGAGTGGGTTCAGCAAGTCACCTCTGGCGCGTTGCCTTCCGATTTGCGTCATTTCAAGATGGTGGCGACCATGAAGGAGTACAGCGGCGCCGTAACGGCACCATTTGACTTTCCACTCCAGCATCTCTTGTCAAGTTTTGTCGCCAACGTTAATTTCAGGAGCTAATTTGTGTTGTTCAGTACTTTTTTCTTTCTGTTAAGTGCTGATTTTAACGTGGTCAGTTACAGATGGATTTGTCGGAAAGGAGCCGGGTAGAGTCGTCCTCACTCAAGGTAACACACACACACACACACACACACACACACACACACACACACACACACACACACACACACACACACACACACACACACACACACACACACACAGTGTTGTGTTGATCTGGTCTGGTTGTGTGAAGCTCTGCTGCCTCCTGCTGGATGAACACTGCCATTGCTCCCTTCTAGCAGGAGGAGAAGGAGGAGGGGAGCAGAGAGATGGCCGTGGATGAAGATGAGGTGGGCGGAGTCAACGACAAAGTGGGAGGGGTCAGCTATGAAGTGGGAGGGGCCCCAAAGGCTCCACCTCCATCTTGGGAAGAATGGAGAGACTCAAAGAGGAAGAGAGAGGTGTGTGTGTGTGTGTGTGTGTGTGTGTGTGTGTGTGTGTGTGTGTGTGTGTGTGTGTGTGTGTGTGTGTGTGTGTGTGTGTGTGTGTGTGTGTGTGTGTGTGTGTGTGTGTGTGTGTGTGTGTGTGTGTGTGTGTGTGTGTGTGTGTGTGTGTGTGTGTGTGTGTGTTACCTTTTTCCTCCCCTTGTCCTGTTCAGCAGCTTGAACCAACAACATGATGTGATCTAGAACCTTCTGGAGTCAGAACAGGAAGAGACCTGGAGTCTCCTCCTGTTGCTGCTTTATTAGGAGTTGGTATGGCTGCTGTACATGACCGGGGGGGAACGCTCAACCCCCCAGCCCGGCAGGGCATAGAAGGCCCCCCTTACCCCCCCAGACCAGGAACAGCGAAGGCTCGGCCGGACCCGGTCAGAGGACAGTCAGTCCTCCACCTCCAGGAGCCTCGTACCCACCACCCATGTTCCAGCCCCATGAGGGTGAAGCTTCTCCACCCTCCAGGCCGCCGCCAGGACCCCCACCCGGTCACTGCGAGATCCCATCCTCCGCTAATCCAACAGCGAATGGGGAGGGAGCACCGCACCCCAGCGGTGCTCCCGCTGGGGTGCGGTGGACTCCCTCGAGCGCCACGCCCGAGGGAGTGCACTCCCCGCATTCCAGCCGTACTCACCCCGGACCGGGGTGGGATCCCAGCGGGAGGTTCTGGGGGGAGCCCCCCAGTCTTAATGTTTTGAATTAGTGGGTGCAATGTGTGTGTCTAGGGTGTGGTTTAAAATTGGGGGGTCGCGGGGCCCGGGCAGCTTACCCCCTCAAGACCCTGCGTGACTAGGTGTGGTTAAAATTGTGGGGTATTGTGTGTGTGTGTGTGTATTACAATATGAGTGTGTATTCCAGTCGTTGCCTCCCAGCAGCAATGGGCGGAGTCATCCCGTCGTCCCTCGTCCAATCAGAGGCCTCTTGAGGTGTGTGGGGGGGCAGATTCCAGATTGATGGACAGGCCCAGGCCCACACCATGACGCCATGTTGTTTGTTTGTTTTGTTCTCCCCAGAGAAGAAGAACTTCCCCAGAGGGAGGACGGAGAGGGGCAGGAGACCCCCGTCTTCAGCCACTGGAGCGCCCCCCGCAGGTCAGAGATTAGACTGTAAAGAGATGAGGGTAGTTGTTTTTACCTCAGCATGTAACTCTCTCTATTTGCCCCCCAGGGTGACGGTGTGGGCGGAGCCAGAGCAGTCGTTGGGCCTCAGTATCGTCGGGGGGCAGCAGGTGATTCGCCGGCTGAAGAACGGGGAGGAGCTGCGGGGAATCTTCATCAAGCAGGTTCTACCCCGAAGCCCCGCCTCCAGGGCTGGGGGGCAGCTGAAGACCGGGGACAAGATTCTGGAGGTGGGGGGAGAAATAAGGACGAAAGGGGCAATTTTAAGTGTAAAAACAGTTTTTTGCTCTCCTTTCTTTTTTCTTACTTTTTAAATGTTTTCATTATTTAGGGTCCGAGCTGACGGTGCTCAGACCCTGTTGGATTTCCTCAGATACTTTGCAAAGATAAATCGTGTTTTTCAGGCCTTAGCATATCCTGTTTCACCAAGCGTTAGGAAAATGGACACACATATGTAACAGGCCAAGACGAACAAAAAACTCTCGTACAGCCGTCATGAAAACTCAACAGGAAGTGGGATTTGGAGGAAAATGGTGGATTTTGGTGACTTTTTCCTGAAATGTACTAATTTTCCAGAGCGAACTCGTCCCGGGGGGGGGAAACTCCAAGATACTTCAACTTGGACTCTTTGGATAGAAACGGGCTTGAAGAGGGAAAGTTATCAAGATGTCTCCCGAAGGTTTGA
>NC_137640.1:31469076-31496576 GCF_963383615.2 Lipophrys pholis | reverse complement strand
AGCTGGAGGTCTGCACTGAATTCTGTCATTTAGAATTTATTTTGGTACTGTACATAACCAAAATTAGAAAAAGAAAAGTCTGTCCAAGTAGTTATGGACCTAACTGTATACTTAAACTGGTACATTTTACTTTTCTATATTTACCTTTTAGCAGCAGCTTATTCCCAGTATCATGTTGGTGAGAGGGTGAGTATACTGGAATGAGTTTGCATAATCTCGTGTTTGACCTGTTAACATTGTACATAATACCTGCGTTGTGGTGAAGATTCACATCAGGAGGGTTTAAGAGACCATATTCATGGGAGAGAGCGTCTGTTGGAGAGTTCGGCATCGACCATGACATGATTCTTGATGCTTTTCTGTAGTGTCAGATGTTTTGTAGTGTAAGTAGAGTAAGTATTGATCCACATAAAGTTACATATTATATACATTTTATTTTGTGATGTTTTTGCCAATATTGTCTCCAATTATACTGTTGCATCAAAACTCTTCTGTTGAAATGTTCTATTAGTATTTATTATTGCATGTTTTAGCATTAGCCTCAGATTTCGAGGTGCATTTAGCTTTAGAATTACCTTGAGATTTAGCATCAGCCTCAGATTTAGCATTAGCATATGATTTCCAGTTCCATTTAGCTTCAGCATTAGCCTTAGATTTAGCCTTAGGATTACCTTGACATTTAGCATTAGCTTTGGATTTAGCATTAGCTTTCAGATTTTGAGGTGCATTTAGCTTTAGAATTACATTGAGATTAAGCTTTAGCTTTGGATTTAGCATTCGCCTCAGAGTTAGAGTTACATTTAGCATTAGCCTCAGATTTAGCTTTAGCCTTGGATTTAGTTACATTATCTTTACCATTAGCAATAGCCTCAGTGTTCAGGTTCAAAGAGGTGACGGCCAAAAGAACCCGAAGCAGTGAATGCACCACCTGTCTGTGTGTGTGTGTGTGTGCGTGTGTGCGTGTGCGTGTGTGCGTGCGTGCGTGTGTGCGTGCGTGCGTGCGCGCTGCGGTGATACTGACACACACCCCTCCCCCCTGCGTCATCTGTCTCACACACACACACGAGGAGGATCAGCAGTGAGACTGAAGGATGGACGATGCTGCCGCCTGGTTTGTAGCATGCTAATGTGTGTGTGTGTGTGTGTGTGTGTGTGTGTATGTGTGTGTGTGTGGAGGTCACCTTTCACCCGATCGCGGCTGTCGTCATGCCAACATCAATGCTCTGTGTGGTGGGGGGGTGGCTCTGGTTGCACTGCAGTGACCGAACGCAGTGATGCAGCACACACACAATTTTATAGTTGTTTAGTTTTTGTTTTTGTATTTTTTGTTTTATTTTTGTCTGGGTTTTTTCGTGTTTTTATGTCATTTGTTAAAGGTGTTTTTTATTGAATTTTTTTTAAGGTTTTTTGTTGATTGTTATCAAAGTCGTTGCTCCCTCCCCTTCAGAGATGACTTGGCAGTTCTCTCTGTCTCTTTGCCTTCCCCTCCCCCGGCAGAGCGGCTGAGTGAGCGCTACGGCGACCTGCGGGGGGTGCTGCTGAGCGTGGAGCTGGAGAAGGAGCGTCAGGGTCTGGGCCTCAGCCTGGCTGGGAACCGAGACCGATCACGACTCAGCGTCTTTGTGGTTGGGCTGCAGCCGGGGGGACCGGCGGCCCGCGACGGACGCATCCGGGTCGGAGACGAGCTGCTGGAGGTTAGCGTTCTCATTCTGCCAAGTCAGCGTAATGCTCTGCCGAGTCGGCGTAACATTCTGCCGAGTTAGCATAATGCTCTGCTGAGTCAGCGTAACGTTCTACTGGGTCAGTGTAACTCTGCTGAGTCAGCTTAACGTTCTGCTGACTCAGCACTTTCCCTTCCCTGCAGATCAACGATCACGTCCTTTATGGGCGGAGCCACCAGAACGCCTCCGCCATCATCAAGAGCGCCGCTACACGTGTCAAACTGCTGCTGCTCAGGTACGTTTAACTTTACGTTAGTCTTAGTTCCAGGCTAGTTAGTACGTTAGTTTTACTTTACTTGAGTGTTAATTTACATTAGTTTTATTTTACGTTAATTTTACTTCCAGGGTAGTTGAAGCTAGTTTGATGTTACCGTGGTAACATCAGAGTATCCTTCCATCTCCCTAGAAACGATGATGCAGTGAACCAGATGGCTGTCGCCCCATTCCCCTCTCCCCCTCCTCCTCCCACCAACAGCCCGGGGGTAAACAAACTCTCTCACACACACACACACACACACACACACACACACACACACACACACACACACACACACACACACACACACACACACACACACACACACACACACACATATTGTGACACATGACGTTTCCTCTCCTGTAATTGGTTGTGTGTGTCAGACTGGTTCCGCCTCCTTGGACAGGCCCAGCCCCCCGGATAGCCTGGAACTACACACTCTGCAGGTCAGCGTGTGTGTGTGTGTGTGTGTGTGTGTGTGTGTGTGTGTGTGTGTGTGTGTGTGTGTGTGTGTGTGTGTGTGTGTGTGTGTGTGTGTGTGTGTGTGTGTGTGTGTGTGTTTCTGACGTGTGTGTGTGTTTCTGATGTGTGTGTGTGTGTGCACACGCCCCAACAGGACGACAGTGTTTCCCCGCTGACAGAGGAACACACACTCACACACGCCTCTGACCAGGTACCTTAGTATGTGTGTCTTTACGTAATTTGTATGTCACTTTAATTTGTGTCTTTGTGCGTGTGGTTCATTTCTTTGTATGTGTTTTGCACTGTGTTTTTTAATGTGTGTGTGTGTGTGTGTGTGTGTGTGTGTGTGTGTGTGTGTGTGTGTGTGTGTGTGTGTGTGTGTGTGTGTGTGTGTGTGTGTGTGTGTGTGTGTGTGTGTGTAGTCCTGCATGTCTCAACCAGCAGTGTCTCCTTTGATCAGCCCCGAACTGCTTCATGACAACACAGGTAGCACGCACACACACACACACACACACACACACACACTGAAGCAGGAAAGGATTAAATGGACTCCTCCCCTTTTAATGACTCCTCCCAATTCCCCCCTCATGACCCCGCCTCCTCTCTGGCCCCGCCTCTCCTAATTAGACCCCGCCTTTTGCCCTGTACTTCCTGGTCAGGAGACTCGATTGGAGATCAATAAAGGCCGATCGGGACTCGGGCTGAGTATCGTAGGAGGAAACGACACGCAGCTGGTAATAATAATTATAATAGTTGTGTACCTGCAGTGTGTATTGTTGTGTACCTGCCCCTGTAGAACAGCACGTCCCCATAATGCAACCTGGACAAACGTACACACTATAATAACTTACTGTGTGTGTGTGTGTGTGTGTGTGTGTGTGTGTGTGTGTGTGTGTGTGTGTGTGTGTGTGTGTGTGTGTGTGTGTGTGCGTGTGCGTGTGCGTGCCCGCCTTTGTGGATGTGATCAGGACGCCATCTTGATTCACGAGGTTTATGATGAAGGAGCAGCAGCTCGAGACGGACGACTGAGAGCCGGAGACCAGATCCTGGAGGTAATGCTGCAGTTGCTAGTAATCCTCTAGTTACTAGTACTCTAAAAATTACCAGTACTGTCTCTCCAGGTGGACGGGGTGGACATGCGAGGCGCTGCTCACCAGGAAGCGATCTTGGTGCTGCGCCAAACGGGAACTCGTGTGCGATTGACGGTGCTGAGAGACAAACGTCGCCACGGCGACGAGGAGGCCGTCCTGAGGGTGGAGTTAAAGAGGAGGAGTGGGCGGGGCCTTGGGCTGAGCATTGCTGGCAAGAGGTAAACAACAATGACAACACAAAAATAACACAACAAAAAATTACAACACAATAGCAACACAACAAGGACGAGTTGCCGACGAGTGACTAGTTGCCAAATATTTTTTGATTCATTACCGACTAGTTTTAGGTTAGTAGTTGACTAATTTTTGATTAGTAATTGATTAGTTTTAGATTGGTAGGTGACTAGTTTTTTATTAGCTACTTACTAGGTTTTGATTAGAAGTTGACTAGTTTTAGATTGGTAGGTGACTAGTTTTTGATTAGTAGTTGACAAGTAGTTGACGAGTTTTAGATCAGTAGATGATGCATTTTTGATTAGTAGTTGACAGGTTTTTGATTAGCTGCCGACTACTTTATGATTGGTAGGTGACTAGTTTTGATTAGTAGGTGACTAGTTTTGATTAGTAGGTGACTAGGTTTTGATTAGTATTTGACTAGTTTTAGATTAGTAGTTGACTAGTTTTTTATTAGTAATTGACTAGTTTTGATTAGCTTCCGAATAGTTTTTGATTAGTAGTTGACTAGTTTTAGATTAGTGGGTGACTAGTTTTTGATTAATAGGATGCCTAGTTTTTTTTTATTAGTCGTTGACTAGTTTTAGATCATTAGGTGACTAGTTTTTGATTAGCTGCCGACTAGTTTTTGATTGGTAGTTGACTAGTTTTAGATTAGTAGATGACCAGTTTTAGATTAGTAGATGACTATATGATTAGTAGGTGGCTAGTTTTGATTAGTAGGTGACTAGGTTTTGATTAGTAGTTGACTAGTTTTAGATTAGTAGATGACGCATTTTTGATTAGTAGTTGACTAGGTTTTGATTAGTAGTTGACTAGTTTTAGATTAGTAGTTGACTAGTTTATTAGTAATTGACTAGTTTTGATTAGTAGGTGACTAGGTTTTGATTAGTAGTTGACTAGTTTTTGATTAGCTGCCGACTATATGATTAGTAGGTGGCTAGTTTTGATTAGTAGGTGACTAGGTTTTGATTAGTAATTGACTAGTTTTAGATTAATAGGATGCCTAGTTATTTTATTAGTCGTTGACTAGTTTTAGATCATTAGGTGACTAGTTTTTGAATAGCTGCCGACTAGTTTTTGATTAACTGCCGACTAGTTTTAGATTAGTAGTTGACTAGTTGTCTTACTATGCACATTTGTAAACATATTGACAACAAAAAGGAAAATAAGCGGTACGTAGTCACTTGGGTTATGTTTCAGTATTAGCAGCGGCCATGTTTTCTACAAAAGAGATAAATGGCTGCCAGGTAATATAGAAGTTTCTGCTGGACCCCCTGATAGTATATCTAATGTTTTCTAAATGAATATGACACATGACTTCTCTAATCCATAGGCCACATGTTGGAGGCCGGGCATCCTTCCATTTAAGTAGAATAAGTCTCCTGGCTAGCAGGATGCAACAGGCCATCATATTTCTAAAGCCCCCAGGATGAGGCCTGGCCCCCGGGGTGAGGCCTGGCCCCCGGGGTGAGGCGTGGCCCCCGGGGTGAGGCCTGGCCCCCGGGGTGAGGCCTGGCCCCCGGGGTGAGGCCTGGCCCCCGGGGTGAGGCGTGGCCCCCGGGGTGAGGCCTGGCCCCCGGGGTGAGGCGTGGCCCCCGGGGTGAGGCGTGGCCCCCGGGGTGAGGCCTGGCCCCCAGGGTGAGGCCTGGCCCCCAGGGTGAGGCCTGGCCCCCGGGATGAGGCCTGGCCCGGCCCCCAGGGTGAGGCCTGGCCCCCGGGGTGAGGCCTGGCCCCCGGGGTGAGGAGTGGCCCCCGGGGTGAGGAGTGGCCCCCAGGGTGAGGCCTGGCCCCCGGGGTGAGGCGTGGCCCCCGGGATGAGGCCTGGCCCCCGGGGTGAGGCCTGGCCCCCGGGGTGAGGCCTGGCCCCCGGGGTGAGGCCTGGCCCCCGGGGTGAGGCGTGGCCCCCGGGATGAGGCCTGGCCCCCGGGGTGAGGCCTGGCCCCCGGGGTGAGGCCTGGCCCCCGGGGTGAGGCCTGGCCCCCGGGGTGAGGCCTGGCCCCCGGGGCCACACCAAACAGTAGATCATATCATAGAGAACCTCTCAAAACTAGACTGTACATCTTTGGGCCTAGCAGAACATGAGTAGTAATGTGGCTGAAGCTTGTTTGCAACGGTCACATGTAGGATCAATCTCTGGTTATATAAAATATATATACTATTATATATTAAACCTGGTTAGTCTTTCTTTGGTCCAGTGAAGACGGTGGACTAGTTTAAAGTGAACCTTGAGGAGGAGTAAACTCTTTGTTTTATTTGTTGCCACTTTGCTTCTGGAAGTTTTTCATTTAAATCTTTTTCCCATCTGTGTTTTAGAGAGTCCAGATTATCCTCCTTAGATGTATTTAGTAATATGTACATTCTACTTATTATTTGTTTTGTGTGGACATTACATTTGAGAATTGCTTCTAGTGGAGTTTCAGGTGGACGTAATGGAAATTGAGCAAAGTTGGAGGCCACAGAATGTGTGGTTTGTAGGAACCTGAGGAGGTGGGACTTGGGGAGGTTAAATCTCTGTGATAGTTGTTGAAATGAGGCAAACCTGTTCTCAATGTAGAGCAGGGGTCTCAAGGTCCACTGACCCGGGGCCGCTGGGGGCAGAGTCTGGCTGAGGCTGGGCCTCATCAGGGGTTCCACAAAAAAAGTTGTACAAAAAATCCTCAAACGTCATTATGAAGAGTTTTAATGGGTTCTTCTGAACATGAATGGAACGTTGAGTGAAGATCATGAACGGCTCGTCTAAAAATGGTTCCTCTTGCCTTGGCATGTTGGTCCCTGGAGATGTGGAGCGCTAACTTTCAATACATTCACACATTAGTGGAAGTCGACCTTTATTGACTGATAACTGATCAGTACATTAGGACAAGGTAGTTCCATGGTTCTAAACCGTCTAGCGATACATGGAGTTTAGTGGCATTGTTGGTGTGTTTCATTGAATACATGAATTATTGGATCTATTTCTTTTACAATCACCAACCTTCAAGGGCTCCAAGGCAGGAGCCCCCCCCCCCCCCCCCCCCCAAAACCCTCTTCACTCCTGGTTACCCACCCAAAACGAAACTAGATGAATTAACAAACTACATGAACAAAGCACAACACTACAAACCTAATATAACCCCCAACAGCAGCTAAACAAGACGTACAGAATCTCCCATGATGCACTGCAGCGACCCGCTCCGTGATCACAGAGTGTTGGTTGATTCATCCACTTTGTTTGGTTTATTACTTGTTGGTTTTGTGGGGGTGTCTTGCTGCCATGGGTCACCTCCTGGTGTAAATCAAAATAAAAGCTCAATTTAATAGTACGCATTGTGGAAACTTTGCTCATCATTCGAACTCCCGTCGTCTCGTAATTACAAAGTTGTTGACCCCGTTGCTGCGACAACTCATGAAAGATATTCCTGCAAAGGAATTATGGCAAAGATGTTTGTGTCGGTGTTCAACAACGAAATGGTGCGATATGAACGGCACTCCAGAGGATTACTTCCCGTTTTAAGTAGCAAAGAAATAACTGCTTGTCACATGGTTGGTGGTAGGGACTAGTTAACAAAACAGTCTTCAAATACCAATAGCAGTAACGGAGAGATCTGATTTGAGAATTGCTTATAAAACTCATTTGGGGAGCCATCTGGCACTAGTTTTTGATTCCTAGTTGACGTGTTTTTGATTAGTAGTTAACTAGTTTTTGATTCCTAGTTGACGTGTTTTTGATTAGTAGTTAACTAGTTTTTGATTCCTAGTTGACGTGTTTTTGATTAGTAGTTAACTAGTTTTTGATTCCTAGTTGACGTGTTTTTGATTAGTAGTTAACTAGTTTTTGATTTGTAGGTGACTAGTTTTAGGATAGTAGTTGACTAGTTTTTGACTAGTTGCTGACTAGCATTTGACAAGTTGCCCACAGGTTTGTGGTTTCTGGTCCTCCAGGAGTGGCAGCGGTGTCTTCATCTCTCAGCTGGTTCGTGGCGGCGCCGCCCTGCTGGACGGACGACTGATGACGGGTGACCGAATCCTGAAGGTCAATGGAGACGACACGACAACAAAGAGTCAGGAGGAGGTGGCGGCCATGTTGAAGGTACAAACAGGAGGAGGTGGCGGCCATGTTGAAGGTACAAACAGGAGGAGGTGGCGGCCATGTTGAAGGTACAAACAGGAGGAGGTGGCGGCCATGTTGAAGGTACAAACAGGAGGAGGTGGCGGCCATGTTGAAGGTTCCTTCCACATACACACTACTTCATACGCACACACACATCCAGAACTACTGTCATAAACCACACACACACACACACTAACTACATATACACAAAACTACACACAAACTACAGTTCAGTGTGTGTGTGTGTGCGCGCAGTGTGTTCGAGGTCCGGTTGTGTTGGAAGTCGGTCGTCTCAAAGCTGCATCGTGGATTTCATCCCGACGGTCTCAGGGAAGCGAGGTACAACGATCAACGACAACACAAGAAAAAAACTTTTCTTATTACAGAATCATGAAATTCTCTCACCTGGTTTCAGGTGAGTCGCGTCAGCCGGGCGAGTTTGTCCGCTGTGGCTCCACCCCTCATGCCAGAGTCACCACAGCCTCCAGAGCCCTCGAACGACCGTGACGTTGCCACGACGACGGCTGCCGCTGACAGCTCAGGTAGTGCTGATGATGGTAAAATGACGGTGTCTTAATGTTAAGGTACCGGCGCAAAAAGGGGGGTTGCACTCTGCCGCGGCCCTCTACAGGAGACGGTCCTCTACAGGGGGCGGCGCCCTACAGGGGGTGGCCCGCTACAGGGGGCGGCCCGCTACAGGGGGCGGCCCGCTACAGGGGGCGGCGCTCCACAGGGGGCGGCCTGCTACAGGGGGCGGCGCTCTACAGGGGGGTGGCCCGCTACAGGAGACGGTCCTCTACAGGGGGCGGCCCATTACAGGGGGCGGCACTCCACAGGGGGCGGCCCACTACAGGGGGCGGCCCGCTACAGGGGGCGGCGCCCTACAGGGGGCGGTGCTCTACAGGGGGGTGGCCCACTACAGGGGGCGGCCCTCTACAGGGGGTGGCCCTCTACAGGGGGCGGCGCTCTACAGGGGGCGGTGCTCTACAGGGGGGTGGCCCACTACAGGGGGCGGCCCTCTACAGGGGGCGGCGCCCTACAGGGGGCGGTGCTCTACAGGGGGGTGGCCCACTACAGGGGGCGGCCCTCTACAGGGGGTGGCCCTCTACAGGAGACGGTCCTCTACAGGGGGCGACGCCCTACAGGGGGTGGCCCGCTACAGGGGGCGGCGCTCTACAGGGGGTGACCCGCTACAGGGGGCGGCGCTCTACAGGAGGTGGCGCTCTACAGGGGGCGGCGCTCTATAGGGGGTGGCGCTCTACAGGGGGTGGCCCGTTACAGGGGGCGGCGCTCTACAGGGGGTGGCGCTCTACAGGGGGTGGCCCGTTACAGGGGGCGGCGCTCTACAGGGGGCTCCACTCCCCAGGGGGCTCCACGCTACAGGGGGCGGTGCTCTACAGGAGGCGGCGCTCTACAGGTTGCGGCGCTCTACAACTTGTCCATCCACCAACCATCCACCAACCCTCCACTACTCCATCCACCAACCCTCCACTACTCCATCCACCAACCGTCCACTACTCCATCCACTACTCCATCCACTACTCCATCCACCAACCCTCCACTACTCCATCCACCAACCGTCCACTACTCCATCCACTACTCCATCCACTACTCCATCCACCAACCCTCCACTACTCCATCCACCAACCGTCCACTACTCCATCCACTACTCCATCCATCAACCGTCCACCAACCATCCACCAACCATCCACCAACCCTCCACTACTCCATCCACCAACCGTCCACTACTCCATCCAAAAAACCCTGCACTACTCCATCCACCAACCGTCCACTACTCCATCCACCAACCCTCCACTACTCCATCCACCAACCGTCCACTACTCCATCCACCAACCCTCCACTACTCCATCCATCAACCGTCCACCAACCATCCACCAACCCTCCACTACTCCATCCACCAACCGTCCACTACTCCATCCAAAAAACCCTCCACTACTCCATCCACCAACCCTCCACTACTCCATCCACCAACCCTCCACTACTCCATCCACCAACCGTCCACTACTCCATCCACCAACCCTCCACTACTCCATCCACCAACCGTCCACTACTCCATCCACTACTCCATCCATCAACCGTCCACCAACCATCCACCAACCATCCACCAACCCTCCACTACTCCATCCACCAACCCTCCACTACTCCATCCACCAACCCTCCACTACTCCATCCATCAACCGTCCACCAACCATCCACCAACCATCCACCAACCCTCCACTACTCCATCCACCAACCATCCACTACTCCATCCACCAACCCTCTACTACTCCATCCACCAACCCTCCACTACTCCATCCACCAACCGTCCACTACTCCATCCACCAACCCTCCACTACTCCATCCACCAACCGTCCACTACTCCATCCACCAACCCTCCACTACTCCATCCACCAACCATCCACCAACCCTCCACTACTCCATCCACCAACCGTCCACTACTCCATCCACCAACCATCCACCAACCCTCCACTACTCCATCCACCAACCGTCCACTACTCCATCCACCAACCCTCCACTACTCCATCCACCAACCGTCCACTACTCCATCCACCAACCGTCCACCAACCCTCCACTACTCCATCCACCAACCGTCCACTACTCCATCCACCAACCGTCCACCAACCCTCCACTACTACATCCACCAACCCTCCACTACTCCATCCACCAACCCTCCACTACTCCATCCACTACTCCATCCATCAACCGTCCACCAACCATCCACCAACCATCCACCAACCCTCCACTACTCCATCCACCAACCGTCCACCAACCATCCACCAACCATCCACCAACCCTCCACTACTCCATCCAAAAAACCCTCCACTACTCCATCCACCAACCGTCCACTACTCCATCCAAAAAACCCTCCACTACTCCATCCACCAACCGTCCACTACTCCATCCACCAACCCTCCACTACTCCATCCACCAACCATCCACCAACCCTCCACTACTCCATCCACCAACCCTCCACTACTCCATCCACCAACCCTCCACTACTCCATCCACCAACCGTCCACTACTCCATCCACCAACCCTCCACTACTCCATCCACCAACCCTCCACTACTCCATCCAAAAAACCCTCCACTACTCCATCCACCAACCGTCCACTACTCCATCCACCAACCCTCCACTACTCCATCCACCAACCCTCCACTACTCCATCCACCAACCATCCACCAACCCTCCACTACTCCATCCACCAACCCTCCACTACTCCATCCACCAACCGTCCACTACTCCATCCACCAACCCTCCACTACTCCATCCACCAACCCTCCACTACTCCATCCACCAACCGTCCACTACTCCATCCACCAACCCTCCACTACTCCATCCACCAACCCTCCACTACTCCATCCAAAAAACCCTCCACTACTCCATCCACCAACCGTCCACTACTCCATCCAAAAAACCCTCCACTACTCCATCCACCAACCGTCCACCAACCATCCACCAACCCTCCACTACTCCATCCACCAACCCTCCACTACTCCATCCACCAACCGTCCACTACTCCATCCACCAACCCTCCACTACTCCATCCACCAACCCTCCACTACTCCATCCACCAACCCTCCACTACTCCATCCACCAACCGTCCACTACTCCATCCACCAACCCTCCACTACTCCATCCACCAACCGTCCACTACTCCATCCACCAACCCTCCACTACTCCATCCACCAACCCTCCACTACTCCATCCAAAAAACCCTCCACTACTCCATCCACCAACCGTCCACTACTCCATCCAAAAAACCCTCCACTACTCCATCCACCAACCGTCCACTACTCCATCCACCAACCCTCCACTACTCCATCCACCAACCCTCCACTACTCCATCCACCAACCCTCCACTACTCCATCCACCAACCCTCCACTACTCCATCCACCAACCGTCCACTACTCCATCCACCAACCCTCCACTACTCCATCCACCAACCCTCCACTACTCCATCCACCAACCGTCCACTACTCCATCCACCAACCCTCCACTACTCCATCCACCAACCCTCCACTACTCCATCCACCAACCCTCCACTACTCCATCCACCAACCCTCCACTACTCCATCCAAAAAACCCTCCACTACTCCATCCACCAACCGTCCACTACTCCATCCAAAAAACCCTCCACTACTCCATCCACCAACCGTCCACCAACCATCCACCAACCCTCCACTACTCCATCCACCAACCCTCCACTACTCCATCCACCAACCCTCCACTACTCCATCCACCAACCGTCCACTACTCCATCCACCAACCCTCCACTACTCCATCCACCAACCCTCCACTACTCCATCCACCAACCCTCCACTACTCCATCCACCAACCCTCCACCAACCCTCCACTACTCCATCCACCAACCGTCCACTACTCCATCCACCAACCATCCACCAACCCTCCACTACTCCATCCACCAACCCTCCACTACTCCATCCACCAACCCTCCACTACTCCATCCACCAACCCTCCACTACTCCATCCACTACTCCATCCACCAACCGTCCACCAACCATCCACCAACCATCCACCAACCCTCCACTACTCCATCCAAAAAACCCTCCACTACTCCATCCACCAACCGTCCACTACTCCATCCAAAAAACCCTCCACTACTCCATCCACCAACCGTCCACTACTCCATCCACCAACCCTCCACTACTCCATCCACCAACCATCCACCAACCCTCCACTACTCCATCCACCAACCCTCCACTACTCCATCCACCAACCGTCCACTACTCCATCCACCAACCCTCCACTACTCCATCCACCAACCGTCCACTACTCCATCCACCAACCCTCCACTACTCCATCCACCAACCATCCACCAACCCTCCACTACTCCATCCACCAACCCTCCACTACTCCATCCACCAACCGTCCACTACTCCATCCACCAACCCTCCACTACTCCATCCACCAACCCTCCACTACTCCATCCACCAACCGTCCACTACTCCATCCACCAACCCTCCACTACTCCATCCACCAACCCTCCACTACTCCATCCACCAACCGTCCACTACTCCATCCACCAACCCTCCACTACTCCATCCACCAACCCTCCACTACTCCATCCAAAAAACCCTCCACTACTCCATCCACCAACCGTCCACTACTCCATCCAAAAAACCCTCCACTACTCCATCCACCAACCGTCCACCAACCATCCACCAACCCTCCACTACTCCATCCACCAACCCTCCACTACTCCATCCACCAACCGTCCACTACTCCATCCACCAACCCTCCACTACTCCATCCACCAACCGTCCACTACTCCATCCACCAACCCTCCACTACTCCATCCACCAACCCTCCACTACTCCATCCACCAACCGTCCACTACTCCATCCACCAACCCTCCACTACTCCATCCACCAACCCTCCACCAACCCTCCACTACTCCAGTGGCAGAACTTCAAGCCTCTGGAGGATCCTCCACCTTGATGTTCGGGGCACTTCAGAGGCACCAGCAGCTTCAAATATCTGTTTTCTGCTTTGCATTGGCATTTTAGCAGCTGCTCTCTTAATCCGATGTGTTTCTCTGGCAGAACTCTTCCTCATTGTGTCGTTATAGTTCTCTGGCAGAACTCTTCCTCATCGTGTCGTTATAGTTCTCTGGCAGAACTCTTCCTCATTGTGTCGTTATAGTTCTCTGGCAGAACTCTTCCTCATCGTGTCGTTATAGTTCTCTGGCAGAACTCTTCCTCATTGTGTCGTTATAGTTCTCTGGCAGAACTCTTCCTCATCGTGTCGTTATAGTTCTCTGGCAGAACTCTTCCTCATCGTGTCTTTATCAGCAGGAACCCGTGCTGCTCTGACACAAGGTTCTTAACAATACGATGATCATCATCAAATATCTTCAGGTTTTCACACCTTTTCCAAGGCATTCAACTATTTGATGCTTTTCTGCAGCAGAGATCCTCTTTCTTTCCCATAGTGCTCGGCGATGGGGTTTTGCTTCGTAATGTGGAACATCCTTCTTTTGTAGTTTTTCCTTTAATTGGGCTCACCTGGCAAACTGAGTATCCCAGGAGTCTGATGGATTTCAGGGATCCAAAGAGCCCCGACACACAACACCTTCCGCAAGATTAATTGAAAAACAACCAATTGAATCTTTCTGACTCCTACATGCAATCTGCTCTATGACTGTGGAGCAAGGTTGTCCTTGCTCTGGTCCTGGCCGTGCAGCCCGGCATGTTGTCCATGTCTCCCTTCCAGAGCAGTCCTGGATGTCCTGGTGGTTCCTCACCCAGTTCACCACAGAGCCTGACGAGGAGCCGCTCAGTGCCGTCAGCCTGGTGGAGCAGGGAGACCAGGGACCCTGCAGGGCTGCACCTCCAGGACCCCGGTGGTCCCTGCCGTTTGCTGTCGGTTGATGACATCGCAGTGACATCGTGACGTGAACGGCGTTGCGTTAATGGTGTGATGTTTATGACATGGTGCTGACGACGCCATCAGAGTGACTCACTGTCTCTTTGTTTCACAGCCGTTGTCTCCGGGATTCGAACCGTGGACCTGAGCAGGGTAACTGAATGTTCACTCTGCAGTTACTGCACCCCCTGCTGTTAACTACCCCCGGAGTATTCACTACCCCGAGTGTCACCTAAAATCCCCCACCCCTCCATGGAGTATTAACTACCCTGAGTGTTACCTCCCCCTCCCCCCTCCAGGCCCCGTCAGAGTCTTTGGGTGTGAGCATCGCGGGGGGGCGGGGCAGTCCACTGGGCGACGCCCCCATTTTTATCGCCATGATGGACGCCAACGGAGCCGCCGCCAGAACGCACAAACTCAAGGTGTGTGTGTGTGTGTGTGTGTGTGTGTGTGTGTGTGTGTGTGTGTGTGTGTGTGTGTGTGTGTGTGTGTTACAGTGTATGTAAATGTGATACTGTGTGTGTGTGATACTGTGTGTGTGTGTGTGTATGTGTGATACTGTGTGTGTATGTGTGATACTGTGTGTATTATTGTGTGTGCAGGTTGGCGACCGTCTGATCAGCATCAACAATATTTCCGTCGACGGTTTGAGTCACGACGACGTCGTCAACCTGCTGAAGAACTACACACACTACACACTGCAGGTACACAACTACACACACTGCAGGTACACAACTACACACACTGCACGTACACAACTACACACTGCAGGTACACAACACTACACACTGCAGGTACACACACTACGCACTGCCGGCACACAACACTACACACTGCAGGTACACACACTACACACTGCAGGTACACAATACTACACACTGCAGGCACACAACACTACACACTGCAGGTACACACACTACACACTGCAGGTACACAATACTACACACTGCAGGCACACAACACTACACACTGCAGGTACACAACTACACACACTGCACGTACACAACTACACACTGCAGGTACACAACACTACACACTGCAGGTACACAACACTACACACTGCACGTACACAACTACACACTGCAGGTACACAACACTACACACTGCAGGTACACACACTACACACTGCAGGTACACACACTACACACTGCAGGTACACAATACTACACACTGCAGGCACACAACACTACACACTGCAGGTACACACACTACACACTGCAGGTACACAACTACACACACTGCACGTACACAACTACACACTGCAGGTACACAACACTACACACTGCAGGTACACACACTACGCACTGCCGGCACACAACACTACACACTGCAGGTACACACACTACACACTGCAGGTACACAATACTACACACTGCAGGCACACAACACTACACACTGCAGGCACACACACTACACACTGCAGGTACACAATACTACACACTGCAGGCACACAACACTACACACTGCAGGTACACAACTACACACTGCAGGTACACAATACTACACACTGCAGGCACACAACACTACACACTGCACGTACACAACTACACACTACACGTACACAACTACACACTGCAGGTACACACACTACACACTGCACACTGCAGGTACACAACACTAACCGCTGCAGGTACACACACTACACACTGCAGGTACACACACTACACACTGCAGGTACACACACTACACACTGCAGGTACACAATACTACACACTGCAGGCACACAACACTACACACTGCAGGTACACACACTACACACTGCAGGTACACAATACTACACACTGCAGGCACACAACACTACACACTGCAGGTACACAATACTACACACTGCAGGTACACACACTACACACTGCAGGTACACTACACTACACACTGCAGGTACACAACACTACACACTGCAGGTACACAATACTACACACTGCAGGCACACTACACACTGCAGGTACACACACTGCAGGTACACAACACTAACCGCTGCAGGTACACACACTACACGCTGCAGGTATACACACTACACACTGCAGGTACACACACTACACACTGCACACTGCAGGTACACAACACTAACCGCTGCAGGTACACACACTACACACTGCAGGTACACACACTACACGCTGCAGGTACACAACACTACACACTGCAGGTACACAATACTACACACTGCAGGCACACAATACTACACACTGCTAGCACACAACACTACACACTGCAGGTATACGCACTGCATGCTGTATGTATAAACACTGCACACTGCAGGTACACAACTACGCACTGCCGGCACACAATACTACACACTGCAGGCACACAACACTACACACTGCAGGTACACAACACTACACACTGCAGGTACACAATACTACACACTGCAGGCACACAATACTACACACTGCTAGCACACAACACTACACACTGCAGGTACACACACTACACACTGCAGGTACACAATACTACACACTGCAGGCACACAACACTACACACTGCAGGTACACACACTACACACTGCAGGTACACAATACTACACACTGCAGGCACACAATACTACACACTGCTAGCACACAACACTACACACTGCAGGTATACGCACTGCATGCTGTATGTATAAACACTGCACACTGCAGGTACACAACTACGCACTGCCGGCACACAATACTACACACTGCAGGCACACAACACTACACACTGCAGGTACACAACACTACACACTGCAGGTACACAATACTACACACTGCAGGCACACAATACTACACACTGCTAGCACACAACACTACACACTGCAGGTACACACACTACACACTGCAGGTACACACACTACACACTGCAGGTACACAATACTACACACTGCAGGCACACAACACTACACACTGCAGGTACACAACTACACACACTGCACGTACACAACTACACACTGCAGGTACACAACACTACACACTGCAGGTACACAACACTACACACTGCACGTACACAACTACACACTGCAGGTACACAACACTACACACTGCAGGTACACACACTACACACTGCAGGTACACACACTACACACTGCAGGTACACACACTACACACTGCAGGTACACAATACTACACACTGCAGGCACACAACACTACACACTGCAGGTACACACACTACACACTGCAGGTACACAACTACACACACTGCACGTACACAACTACACACTGCAGGTACACAACACTACACACTGCAGGTACACACACTACGCACTGCCGGCACACAACACTACACACTGCAGGTACACACACTACACACTGCAGGTACACAATACTACACACTGCAGGCACACAACACTACACACTGCAGGCACACACACTACACACTGCAGGTACACAATACTACACACTGCAGGCACACAACACTACACACTGCAGGTACACAACTACACACTGCAGGTACACAATACTACACACTGCAGGCACACAACACTACACACTGCACGTACACAACTACACACTACACGTACACAACTACACACTGCAGGTACACACACTACACACTGCACACTGCAGGTACACAACACTAACCGCTGCAGGTACACACACTACACACTGCAGGTACACACACTACACACTGCAGGTACACACACTACACACTGCAGGTACACAATACTACACACTGCAGGCACACAACACTACACACTGCAGGTACACACACTACACACTGCAGGTACACAATACTACACACTGCAGGCACACAACACTACACACTGCAGGTACACAATACTACACACTGCAGGTACACACACTACACACTGCAGGTACACTACACTACACACTGCAGGTACACAACACTACACACTGCAGGTACACAATACTACACACTGCAGGCACACTACACACTGCAGGTACACACACTGCAGGTACACAACACTAACCGCTGCAGGTACACACACTACACGCTGCAGGTATACACACTACACACTGCAGGTACACACACTACACACTGCACACTGCAGGTACACAACACTAACCGCTGCAGGTACACACACTACACACTGCAGGTACACACACTACACGCTGCAGGTACACAACACTACACACTGCAGGTACACAATACTACACACTGCAGGCACACAATACTACACACTGCTAGCACACAACACTACACACTGCAGGTATACGCACTGCATGCTGTATGTATAAACACTGCACACTGCAGGTACACAACTACGCACTGCCGGCACACAATACTACACACTGCAGGCACACAACACTACACACTGCAGGTACACAACACTACACACTGCAGGTACACAATACTACACACTGCAGGCACACAATACTACACACTGCTAGCACACAACACTACACACTGCAGGTACACACACTACACACTGCAGGTACACAATACTACACACTGCAGGCACACAACACTACACACTGCAGGTACACACACTACACACTGCAGGTACACAATACTACACACTGCAGGTACACAACACTACACACTGCAGGTACACACACTACACACTGCAGGCACACACACTACACACTGCAGGCACACAACACTACACACTGCAGGTACACACACTACACACTGCAGGTACACAATACTACACACTGCAGGCACACAACACTACACACTGCAGGTACACACACTACACACTGCAGGTACACAATACTACACACTGCAGGCACACAACACTACACACTGCAGGTACACACACTACACACTGCAGGTACACAATACTACACACTGCAGGTACACAACTACACACACTGCAGGCACACAACACTACACTGCAGGTACACACACTACACACTGCAGGTACACAACACTAACCGCTGCAGGTACACACACTACACTCTGCAGGCACACAACACTACGCACTGCAGGTACACAACTACACACACTGCAGGTACACAACTACACACACTGCAGGCACACAACACTACACACTGCAGGTACACAACACTACACACTGCAGGTACACAACACTACACACTGCAGGTACACAACTACACACACTGCAGGTACACAACTACACACACTGCAGGTACACACACTACACACTGCAGGTACACAAACTATACACTGCAGGTACACAACACTACATGCTGCAGGTACACAACACTACACTGCAAGTACACAACACTACACACTACGCACTGCAGATACACAACTACACACACTACACGTACACAACTACACACTGCAGGAACACAACACTACACACTGCAGGTATACGCACTGCATGCTGTATGTATACACACTGCACACTGCAGGTACACAACTACACACACTGCAGGTACACAACTACACACACTGCAGGTACACAACACTACACACTGCAGGTACACAACACTACACTGCAGGTATACACACTACATGCTGTATGTACACACACTAAACACTGCAGGTCTCACACACACACACACACACACACACACACACACACACACACACACACACACACACACACACAACAAACATATTGTGTTTGTTGCAGGTTGCCTCAGACACCAACTTGGGCGCCATCGTCTCTCAGGTGGAGAATTTATCCTCCAGCGACTCAGCAGAAAGCCAGTGAGACACACACACACACACACACACACACACACACACACACACACACACACAGTGTGTGAACAGTGACTCAGCACGACCTGGATCCCCGCCTCCACCTGGACCACCTGGACAACCTGGACCCCCCCTCCACCCGGACACCCCCCTTCACATGGACCACCTGGACCGCCCCTCAACCTGGACCTCTCCTCCACCTGCACAACCTGGGCCCCCCCCTCCACCCGGACACCCCCCTCCACATGGACCACCTGGACCGCCCCTCAACCTGGACCTCTCCTACACCTGGACAACCTGGGCCCTCCCCTCCACTCGGACACCCCCCTCCACATGGACCACCTGGACCGCCCCTCCACCTGGACTTCCCTTCCACCTGGACACCCCCCTCCACCCGGACACCCCCCTCCACCCGGACCACCTGGACATGGATAAAGGACTGTCCCTCTCCCTCCCAACATGTTGACCCCCCCTTCCAGCTTGCTCTTAAAGTCATAACCTCTCTCCTCACCGCTGGGTGGGTCTTCTCACCGCGACTCCAGGGGGTGTGGCTTAGGGGGTGCTGCCCTGCCTCTATACTTATGATGTTTGCCGGTTGTCTGTTTCCACGGCGACAGTCTTCCAACAGTCTTCCGTGGAGTTTCATCAACAGTCGCAGTTGCTGTTCACACACAGGGCTTTTCCACCAACAAGAACCAGGAGCTAGTTCAGGTTCTAGTTCAGACAGGTTCTTTAATGAGCACCGACAACGAACCGGTTCTTGTTCCACAGTTCACGGAGCCAAATGACAGCCACGTCATTGCGTCACTCCAAAACGTGACACGTCACTGATTTCACTGATTTCACCAATTTCACGCTGACAGCGCTCGTAGAAGAACCAGGAGACGGACTGAACCAGTGGTTTGGTCCGGGTCGCTCCATCTAGTCTGACCTGAACCTCGGATGAAAACATTGAGTCTCCTCGTCGCTCTATTGGGGTTTTATCACGTCCATCTTGTTTTAGTCCAGAGCCCCAGAGTGGACATAGAGAGAAATAATAATAATAATAATAATAATAATAATAATAGTAATAATAATAGTAATAATAATAGTAATAGTAATAATAATAGTAATAATAATATTAATAGTAATAATAATAGTAATAGTAATAATAATAGTAGTAATAATAATAGTAGTAATAATAATAATAGTAATAATAGTAATAATAGTAATAGTAATAATAATAATTAATAGTAATAATAATAATAACATGAATGATCCTGGCTCTTATTTTTCACCATTCCAACATTCCAGAGTGACTTTCTGCTCCTTTCACTTTATTTCTGGACGTGTCTGAATCAAAAGCTTCAACATGGAGGAATGGAGGTGTAGAATGATAGAACGCTGCTCTACAGCCGTTTCCATGGTAACCTATAGGTTGTCATTGGAAACCTCAGCCTGCGGTCAGAACGCCAGACAAGACCTGGAAGTGAAGTTAGTTACAATCATGTCACCATGAAAAGCCTGAAAAGAACTGATTCTAGATTCTACATCCACCAGCTGACGGAGCTGACTGACGGAGCAGGAGCTCTGCAGCATCTGGAGAGCCACGGCTCCGCAACCACGGATTGAATAATCTCGTTCCCTCGTATTATTAACTATTTACTTCCTCCTCGTAGGTAGAGATAACTCCAGAGATAACTCCAGAGATAACTCCAGAGATAACTCCAGAGATAGCTCCAGAGATAACTCCAGAGATAGCTCCAGAGATAACTCCAGAGATAGCTCCAGAGATAACTCCAGAGATAACTCCAGAGATAACTCCAGTGAGAGATAACTCCAGAGATAACTCCAGAGATAACTCCAGAGAGAGATAACTCCAGAGATAACTCCAGAGATACCTCCAGAGATACCTCCGGTGAGAGATAACTCCACAGATAACTCCGCCCCCAGCTGATGACGTGTCAGTTCCCAGTCTGGTCCAGTAACGAAGTGGGGCCAGCGTAGCAGCAGTTTAGCCCCTGATAGGCCGGGGCTTTGGTGGTGGAAAGACAAGAACTGGTGCTAAATCTGGTCCTGGACCAGAACTAGAACCTGGTTCTTTTTGGTGGGAAAGCCCCCAAAGTGACACTTGTTAAATATTGTTTCAGTCGAGGTTAGTGTGTGTGTATTTGTTTTAGCGCCCCGCGGCTCCGCTCACTGGTTCTGGAAAAAGGTCCAGACGGTTTGGGCTTCAGCATCGTCGGCGGTTTCGGGAGTCCTCACGGAGATCTGCCCGTCTACGTCAAGACCGTCTTCAACAAGGTGGGCTGCAGAATAATGAACTAGATTAGCATGACTTGCATGACTTGCCTAGCATGCTATGCTATGTGTTTCAGGGCGCGGCTGCAGCCGAAGGCAGTCTGAAGCGCGGCGACCAGATTGTGGCGGTGAATGGCGAGAGTCTCCGCGGAGCAACGCACCAGCAGGCCGTTGACGTGCTCAAGAGGCAACACGGCAGTGTCGTACTGCAGCTGCTAGCCTAGCAGGCTAGTTAACTAACACAGCTAGCATAGCCTCTGCATTGGTCCACTTTTCCATCAAACAATAAAAGTCTTGTTTGTAGCTTGAATGTTACGCAAGTTTTTTTCCATCTAGCTAACTACTTTCCTGGCGTTGCCATGGCAATAACGTTGAACTTTTTTTCTCAATGCTAATCCACAAAGGTTCGCCTTGCATCTTTGCAGTTTTCGAGTTAGCGGTTGTTTCCAAACTCCTGTCGTTATTTCGCCACAGTTCATTACCTGTGCATGACCTTTTTTTTGTTTCATTTATTTTTTTACAATTAATTTTGTCACATTTCCATCAAACAATAAAAAAAGTTATTGAAGCCTCATTTGTTTCATGCTGGTTTTCCGTTTGCGTGAGTTTTACACATTTTATGCAAATTGTTAGCTAGTTCCTGTGGGCTCTCCACCTTCCTGTGGCCTCTCCACCTTCCTGTGGGCTCTCCACCTGCAGGAAGGTTCTTGATGGGTCAATGTGATCTGGGTGACGGTGCTCAGACTGACACCACCACCTCCTGGAAACGGATAAGAGGGAGGAGATGGATGGATGGATGTTAGCTAGTTTCTCGCTAATGTTTGGTAGTTCTAAGAGGAACCAAGATGGCGGAGTGAGTGAGCGGACTTTAGCAGGCTCCGTAAAACCAAGCCCTTGTCTTTATCATTGATGAGCAGTTTACCCGGGTGAGGGAGGACTGACCAGGAATCACCTCAGTGAAATCCCTCCATCCCAAAATACAAAGAAAAGAAGACCGACGTCAGTCCGCGGATGATGTGAGTGAAGCTTTTCTACACGCTGTGCAAATCCTGACAACAAAAGTGGACGAACAAACCAGGAAAATTGAAGCAAACCGCAGCTGTTAGTGGCCATCGAAGCACTGCAGGGAAAAACGTCTGAGCTCCAAAATGAAACCCAGACCCTAAAGCAGGGGTGTCCAACCTCCTGCTGTCTTTTGTTATACTTCCATAACAGTGTTTTTAAAAAAATGGAACGCTCTATCAATGGTTCTAATCGTGTCATAAGCAATGCCAAAAAGCAGAGGGTGGGTCAAGATGACCTATAGGCGGATTTTTAACACGACGACACTGTTGGGCTGAAGATTCCATTGAACTCCTCGAGATGTTCTCCCCCAGAGGAGAAACACCAGGGACAATGAACAGGCCATAAAACAGCAGGGGAGCGAGCCAGAGACCCCGGAAGTTTCCAACCCCCCAGGTTGGCAACCAATGAGGATGATCCAACCAGACCCGAACACCACAGGGGTCCAAAATTCAACTTGGTGAGACTCTCTTCCTACCAACTCTCTCTGCTTCTCAATCTGACCGCCAAGAGAGAAACATGTCTCTGCCTCAGGATGATAAAGAGAGCACCAAGTAGGAACAAAAGAAACACCAACGCCAGCCCGCTGGACCAGCAGGATCTAGTTTGGACTACTTCTTCTGTTTCCTCTATTTTTCCTTTTTTGGGGGATTCTGGAGACCCGAGCCAGCGTCTCCTCTCCAAAATCATCTGCCTCGGTGTCCACTCCTGCAGCTGAAGCCAGGCCTCTGAATTCAGACCTGGTAACAACCAGTTACCACAGCCTCACAGAACCAACAGCACCATGAACGGTGCTGTCCAGAACCGGAGGGTGAGAGCTTTTGTCTGGGCAGATATATTGTTAGATTAGAGTGAAGCTAACATGCAATGTGTTTCAATGTGCCGCTGAGGAGGCCACAGCATCTCATATGTTTGTGTACGCGCGTTCACCAACCAAGCCCGGAAATCGGGTTTTCCACCTCAGAACCAGAGGTCCAAGTGAGCTCCAGTCCACTGGAAGTTCTGTGTGGAGGAACCAGGGTTCAGAACCGAGCGTCGCCAGAATTCTCAGTCTGTCTCTTGTATTGACCCTCTCTCATTCTCTCCCTTCTTCTACTAACCCACATCTGCACACAACTACATGTAGCAACCAACTGTTACCTGCTGCAAGAGCACATCTGCCTCGATCACCAGAGTTCTAACCGCAGGTCCCGACATCCACTTAGAACTCCGGCGCTCAGAACCGGGCCAACGGAACCGCCCGTTCGTTACGCCCTCGGTAGACTGCCTCGCTCCGAGACCGTCCTTGCGTATGCGCACTCGACGGACGTCTTGTTTATCTGGTCGCTAAGCAACCGCCGCATCCCCAGAAAGAGCGAGTCAAACGCCTCTAGTGGTCGCGTGGGTCATCGCAATTAATAAACGCCTGTTAGCTGAATTGAACGCTTCTTGGTGATTATTGTGTATTTATTGTTGATAATTCACTGGTTTGTAACAGTCTGTGCTCGGATCTCACACCTTCCCTTTTATTTAAGATTGTTATATTTTATACAGAAATATTAACTAACTTAAATAAACTTTTTACAAACGAGACTGATATTTTGGTATTAGCTATTTCCAGGTTATCTGGTGGTGCCCCGAATTATTATTAATACATAAATAACAAATTTATGCAAATAATTTATTTTTTTATTATTAAATTTTTTCAATTCAATTCAATTTTATTTGTAAAGCGCTAAATCACATCAACAAACATCTCAAAGCCTCTTACAATGATAGAGAACAACAGGACCCAACTAAACCCTTCCAAAGCAAGCAGGTGTAACAAGCAACAGTGGCCAGGAAAAACTCCCTCGCATGGAGAGAAGTTCAAGAACTCCCTCTTCAGGAAGAAACCGTGGGGCGGACCCTAGACTCTGGAAGGACGGCCATCCGCCTTGACCGGTTGGGGGGAGAAGTACATGGGATAGGACAGGGAGAGAGAGGAATAGAAGAGGGAGAGAGAGAGGAATAGAAGAGAGAGAGAGAGGAATAGAAGAGGGAGAGAGAGAGGCAGACAGGCCAGAGAAGTACAAATACTAAGAAAAGTCTATGATGAGCGTTGGTCTGATGATGAACCAATCTCAGTCTGGAGTTTAAGGGCCGTGCCGTTGCGGTGGGGTCCCGGTGCTGTGGGGGGGTCCCGGTGCTGTGGGGGGGACCCGGTACTGTGGGGGGGTCCCGGTGCTGTGGGGGGGTCGGGTAGTAGGACCGTGGTAACTCCACTCTGGGAGTCTTGGGTCTGAACCCCTGGATCCTGCTCCCCTCCTGTCAGGATCTGGTGGCTCCAGTAATGTTGTTACACAGAGAGAAAGAAAGAAAGACAAGAAACAGAAGCTCCAAATGTAGAGTTCCTCCCTTTAACGGGAGAGAGGAAATCCCCTCAGCAGTCTAGGCCTAGAGCAGCTCAACTTAGTGCTCCTATTTTATTCCTAATGAGAAGCTCTATCAAAGAGGAAGCTTTTTAGTCTCCTCTTAAATAAACTAATGGTGTGGGCCCTTCGGACCGAGGCTGCTAGTTGATTCCAGAGTAAAGGAGCCATATGGCTGAAACTCCTGCCTCCTCTTTTACTTTGAAGGACTTTAGGGATTACCAACAGTCCTGCATCCTCAGAGCCAAGGGCTCGTGGAGGGTGAGACCCTTCTAGAAGTTTCTCCATATAGGACGGAGCCTGGTGATGAAGAGTTTTAGATGTGATCAGAAGGATGTTGAATTCTATTCTAGATTTGATGTGAAGCCAGTGTAAGGATGCTAAGACTGGGGAGATGTGCTCTCTTCTTCCAGTTCTGGTTAGTAAACCTGCAGCAGCGTTCTGCTCTAGCTGGAAGATCCTAACAGAGGAGTTTGGACATCCTGACATTAGGGAGTTACAATCATCTCATCTTCAAGTCACAAAGGCAGGAAGCATTTGTTCTGCATCTTTGAAGGACAAGAAGTTTCTCATTTTTGCAATATTCCTTAGATGGAAGAAGGCTGTCCTGGAGACATGTTTAACATGGGACATAAAGGACAGATCCTGATCAGAAATAACACCCAGGTTCCTAATATCACTGTTAGAGGTTAAGGTAATATTATCTAAGGTAATCAGACTATCTGAAAAGTAATCCCTGAGCTTTTTAGGACCTAGGATTAGAACCTCAGTCTTGGATGTGTTGAGCATTAAGAAGTTGATAGACATCCAGGACTTAACGTCCCTGAGGCAGGACTCTAGTTTAACAAGTTGGTCGGCCTGATTGGCTTTAACTGATAAATAGAGCTGAGTATCATCTGCATAACAATGAAAGTTAATGTTGTGTTTCCTAATTATATTTCCGAGTGGTAACATCTAGAGATTAAACAATATGGGTCCGAGGACGGAGCCTTGTGGTACTCCACACAGGACCCCTTCATGTATTGAAGATTTGTTATTTACATGAACAAATTGAAAGCGGTCAGATAAATATGATTTAAACCAGTTTAAGGCTAAGTTTTTAATGCCGACGGCATCTTCTAATCTCCTTAAAAGTATATTATGATGGACAGTATCAAATGCAGTACTAAGGTCCAGAAGAAGTAGAGCAGATAGAAGAGCTCTATCTGAGGCCATTAGAAGGTCATTAGTAACTTTTAGCAGAGCAGTCTCTGTACTGTGGTTCATTCTGAAGCCGGACTGAAGGTCCTCTAACAGATTATTCTCCTGCAGATAATCCTGGAGTTGTTTAGCCACTACTTGCTCCAGAACCTTTGACAGGAAAGGAAGGTTGGAGATGGGCCTGTAGTTTGAGAGAAGGCTTGTGTCTAAGTTTGGCTTCTTAATGAGAGGTTTAATAACTGCTAGTTTAAAGGATTGGGGCACATAGCCTATTGGTAGAGACTGGTTAATAATTGCCAGTATAGAATTATTGATTAGTGGCAGTGCCTCTTTCAGAATTCTAGTAGGAATTGGGTCCAACAGGCTAGTAGTTGGTTTAGCAGAAGAAATAAGGGAGTTTAGTTGGACTAGTTGTATTTGCTGAAAGCATTCCAGATGACTGTTAGGTTTAACCAGTTCCTCTGTTATGGGGCTAACGGACAGTAGGGTTTGATGGATGTTATCCCTAAGCCTTGTCATTTTATTTTGAAAGAACTTCATGAAGTCCTCACTACATATATTGATAGGAATGGTGGGCTCGACGCTATTTTGGTTCTTGGTCAGTTTGGCTACAGTACTGAAAAGAAAGCGAGGCTTGTTTTTGTTTTGCTCTATTAAGGATGAGTAGTAATTAGTTCTACTTCTACTCAGAGCTTTCTTATAAGTTTTGAAGCTATCCTTCCAGGCTACATAATCTAGCTCTGTTTTTGTTGAACGCCAAGTTCT
>NC_137640.1:31331576-31464076 GCF_963383615.2 Lipophrys pholis | reverse complement strand
GGGTTCATGTCCCCCGTCCAGCTCAGTAGGTAGAGCATGAGACTCTGTCTCTAGGTAGAGGGTTCATGTCCCCCGTCCAGCTCAGTAGGTAGAGCATGAGACTCTGTCTCTAGGTAGAGGGTTCATGTCCCCCGTCCAGCTCAGTAGGTAGAGCAGGAGACTCTCAGTCTCCAGGTAGAGGGTTCATGTCCCACGCCGGGCGCCACCTTCCTGTGGGCTCTCCACCTTCCTGTGGGCTCTCCACCTTCCTGTGGGCTCTCCACCTTCCTGTGAGCTCTCCACCTTCCTGTGGGCTCTCCACCTTCCTGTGGGCTCTCCACCTTCCTGTGAGCTCTCCACCTTCCTGTGGGCTCTCCACCTTCCTGTGAGCTCTCCACCTTCCTGTGGGCTCTCCACCTTCCTGTGAGCTCTCCACCTTCCTGTGGGCTCTCCACCTTCCTGTGGGCTCTCCACCTGCAGGAAGGTTCTTAATGGGTCAATGTGATCTGGGTGACGGTGCTCAGACTGACACCCCCACCATCACCTGGAAACGGAGAAGAGGGAGGAGATGGAGGGAAACAGTTCCTGAAAATAAAGTCAAGTTTACTGAAACCTTCTGGTGAAAATCCAATGAAATGTCAAAACAAAGTAGTATAAATCCTCCATAAGCTCCTGGCTTGGTGGGACCAGAGTGGAGCCTCTTGGTGGGTTCTGGTCCACGGGCCTTATGGTCTCTGCTGTTATGTGAAAGTCAAACTTAAGGACTCGTGACGTCAAACTGGTCCTCCACCCTGTGCTGGAGGCTCCGCCCCTCTGCAGGGATTGTCAGGATCGTTACTGCATGGAGGTAAAGCCGGAGTGTTTTATGAAGCAATCCTGTACCATGATTGTGACTCACTCCACCTCCAGGTCTTGTCTGGAGTTCTGACCGCAGGCTGAGGTCCTCATGAGGCAGCAGGGGGCGCTCCGCTAGGAGACGCTCCACAGAACTTCTTTCTAATGAAGCCAGACTTCTGGTTCCTCAGGAACTACTAAACAAACTACAAACTACTGGAAATGAAGCTTGGAGTTTTTAGAGCTAAAATGATCCTTTTAACGGCTTCATGTGAAAGAGAACTTTAATCAGCGGTTACCTAGGTTACCATGGTCCCTCATCACGGTGTGATAACAGTTAAATATGTGTCCGGTCACAGTGACGTGTCTGCTCAGTACAGGGTGGAGCTCTTACCGCTCCACACCTCACAGGTTCTACTGGAGTCAGGAAGCGGTGACGTCAGCGTGAACAGGGCCGCTCGGAGGGGCCTGGAGACTAACATGACGTAGTTCGGCCGCACGGAGCCGTACAGAGCTCGCGGACGCGTCAAGAATAAAACAGGCTTTAAGGATCAGTGGCGCCACCTGCTGGAATCCTGGACTCACCGTGAGTACAATTCTTTTGAAGGTGTGGAAAAAACAAGTTAAAGCCTCGGGCTGCTGTTTCTGTACGTCGAACCGTACTATCGTGCTCACCAGTGGAAATGAAAACAAGGAAATGTTTTCATTTATTTTTACATTTGAAAGCAGGTGGAGCAGGTGGAGCAGTGTTTCTTGCTGTAGGGGAGAAGGTCGGTTGTAGCAGCGTGAAGGCGTCGGCTCAGCCCGGTTCCGCGGAGTCCCGCGGCGCTACTGCCACGGCCGCCGCTGCCCCGATGCCCGATGCCCCCCCCGCTGGTGGCTCCGCGATCCCGGCTCCCGGGAGACGCGCTGCTGTGACCGAGCAGGAGAGCATCAAGCACGGGGTGAGTAGTGTAAATACACCGGGTGGAGGTGTGAAGGTGAGCGTGAGTGAGGAGAGTATGTCGGGTGGAGCTGGAGAGGAAGGAGGAGTGAATGACACTGAATGCAGCGTGAATGAAAGAAATGTAAATATCACTGGTGAGGTGGAGGAGAAAAAAGAAAAAAAGAAAAAAAAGTGGTTGATAAAAAGAGTGAGCCAGATGTGGAGCAGGAAAGAGAGGAGGAAGGAGAAGGAAGGAGCAGCAGAGCTGATCAGGTGGAGGAGGCAGGAGGGAGCAGCAAGGCAGAACAGATGGAGGAGGTAGGAAGGAGTACAGCATGGGCAGAACAGGTGGAGGAAGGAGAAGGAAGGAGCAGCAGGGCAGAACAGGTGGAGGAGGCAGAAGGAAGGAGCAGCAGGGCTGAACAGGTGGAGGAGGCAGGAAGGAGCAGCAGGGCAGAACAGGTGGAGGAGGCAGGAAGGAGCAGCAGGGCAGAACAGGTGGAGGAAGGAGAAGGAAGGAGCAGCAGAGCTGAACAGGTGGAGGAAGGAGAAGGAAGGAGCAGCAGAGCTGAACAGGTGGAGGAGGCAGAAATGGAGGAAGAAACAATTGAAAAAAATAAACCTGCAAAAAGGAGGAAGAAGAGAAAAAAGAGTGAAGCAAAGAAAGGCTGTGGGGACAGTGGGGGGTCAGGGACAGTGGGGGTCAGGGACACTGGGGGGTCAGGGACACTGGGGGGTCAGGAGACAGTGGACATGAACGTGTGTCTGAGGACAGTGATGTTTCTTTAACAGTCTCAAGAAACCAAAACACCAAACGGTGCAGAACAACTGAAGATGTTTCTACATCAGAGCAGAAAGCAGCAGGGAGTAAACGTGGAGGACCAGGTCCAGACCTCGGTCTTTTATTGTTTCAGCCAGACCCCATGTGAGCAGCAGACAGGAGTCTGTCCTCACAGGACAGGAGTCTGTCCTCACAGGACAGGAGGGTTTTAGATTAAGGAAACTTGTGCTGAAAGCCAAAAAACTTTTAGACGATGATGCTGACAGCCAAGTTTGTTTTAATTAATGTATTTGTTTTTATCCTAGTTTTAAACATCTCTTTTATCATGGATGTTTTTAAACTGGGTATTTTAAATGTGAACGGAGCAGAGATCTGAGAAAAAGACAAGCAATCTATGAGACAGACACTCTTAAAAAGACAGACGTCCTGTTCCTTCAGGAAACCCACAGTGATTTTAGTAATGAAGCTGAGTGGAGGAGGGAATGGAAAGGGGAGGCCATGTAGAGCCTCCACCCTCCTCTCAGTGGAGGAGGACATGTAGAGCCTCCACCCTCCTCTCAATGGAGGAGGACATGTAGAGCCTCCACCCTCCTCTCAGTGGAGGAGGGCATGAAAAGGGGAGGACATGTAGAGCCTCCACCCTCCTCTCAATGGAGGAGGACATGTAGATCCTCCACCCTCCTCTCAGTGGAGGAGGGAATGGAAAGGGGGGGACATGTAGAGCCTCCACCCTCCTCTCAATGGAGGAGGACATGTAGATCCTCCACCCTCCTCTCAGTGGAGGAGGGAATGGAAAGGGGGGGACATGTAGAGCCTCCACCCTCCTCTCAGTGGAGGAGGGAGTGGAAAGGGGAGGACATGTAGAGCCTCCACCCTCCTCTCAGGGTGGAGAACGATGGTCCAGCCTTAAAGCAGCTGGTCCACTCTCAGGACATAGTGGACGCCTGGAGAACGATGGTCCAGCCTTAAAGCAGCTGGTCTCAGGACATAGTGGACAACTGGAGAAGGACGCATCCTGACTGTCCACAGTACACCTGGTCCCACTTTAGAGAGAGCAGGTCTTCTCAGCCAGGTTAGATCGTATTTATAGTTTTAAACATCATTTTAATGTTTTTAAGAAGTGTGATATTTCACCTGTTGGTTTTACTGATCATTGTTTACTTTTAAATAGTATTTTTATCAGGAAGGTTTTACCAAAAAGCGCCTCCTGGCATTTTAATTCAGTTTTAACCTTTGATAGAAGTTTTAGAGGCTTTAATGTTTTTTTGGGAGGTTTTTAGAGAGGAAGGGGATTTTAGCAGTCTTAGGCAGTGGTGCGACCACGGTAAGACTCAGATCAAACTCCTGTATCAGCAGGACACCCTAAATGTCCCAGGTGACATCACCAGGTCTATGAAGCATCTGGAGACCCAGATAGTGGAACTGGAACATCTAAATGAGTCCACAGGAGATCGAGGTTATATTGAAAGCCTCAAAAGCAAAAAAAGGGTTTTGGCCGACCTGCTGAACGTTAAAGTGCAGGGCGCATTGGTCCGGTCCCGGTACCAAACCATCTCTGGGACGGACGCTCCCTCTAGCTTCTTCTTCAGCCTGGAAAAAAAGAACGGTCAGGGGAAAGTGGTCCACTGCTCTCAGACCCGGGGCAGGACATCTCAGAACCAAGCAGGGTGAGGAAGAGAGCGGTGAGCTTTTACGAGTCCCTGTATGGGAGCGAGAACCATGAGGAGCAAGGTCTCCTGGAAGGGTTCCTGAGGGGACTGCCTCAAGTCTCAGAGGAACAAGGTCTCCTGGAGGGGTTCCTGAGGGGACTGCCTCAAGTCTCCAAGGAGGAGCAAGGTCTCCTGGAGGGGTTCCTGAGGGGACTGCCTCAAGTCTACAAGGAGGAGCAAGGTCTCCTGGAAGGGTTCCTGAGGGGACTGCCTCAAGTCTCAGAGGAACAAGGTCTCCTGGAGGGGTTCCTGAGGGGACTGCCTCAAGTCTCCAATGAGGAACAAGGTCTCCTGGAGGGGTTCCTGAGGGGACTGCCTCAAGTCTCTGAGGAGCAAGGTCTCCTGGAGGGGTTCCTGAGGGGACTGCCTCAAGTCTCAAGAGGAGGAGCAAGGTCTCCTGGAGGGGTTCCTGAGGGGACTGCCTCAAGTCTCTGAGGAGCAAGGTCTCCTGGAGGGGTTCCTGAGGGGACTGCCTCAAGTCTCCGAAGAGACCAACAAACAGCTGGAGGCCTGCCTGGAAATGCAGGAGCTGCGGGCGGCACTGCAGGCGATGGCAACGGGCAGGTCTCCTGGGATTGACGGGCTCACCGCTGAGTTTTATAAAGCGTTCTGGGACATCCTAGGTAAGGATGTCCTGGACGTATTTAATGAGTGTCTGGCCTCTGGTTCCATGCCAGTGTCCTGCAGGAGGGCAGTCCTCACTCTGCTCCCTAAAAAAGGGAACCTGCAGGACATCAAAAACTGGCGCCCTGTGTCTTTGCTCTGTGTGGACTACAAACTCCTGTCCAAAGTACTGGCCTCCAGGCTGGGGAGGGTTATGAAGCAGGTCCTCCACCGGGACCAGACCTACTGTGTCCCTGGTCCAAAGCACTGGCCTCCAGGCTGGGGAGGGTTATGGAGCAGGTCCTCCACCGGGACCAGACCTACTGTGTCCCTGGCAGGTCCATGGTGGACAACGTCCACCTGATTCGTGATATTTTGGAAGTCTCTAGTTCTTTGGACATAGATGCTGGTCTAATTTCAGTAGACCAGGAAAAGGCTTTTGACCGCGTTGAACACGACTTCAGTTCGAAAGCTTCAGTTCTGGTTTCATAGCTAAGATCCAGGTTCTGTACAGAGACATTGAGAGTGTGCTGAAGTTTAACAGCAATCTGTGTGCTCCTTTTAGAGTGTGTAGAGGTGTCAGGCAGGGCTGCGCCCTGTCTGGGATGCTCTATTCACTCTCCCTGGAACCCCTCCTCAATAAGCAACCTTCTAGTTTAGGGGGTCTGTTTTTACCGGGTTTTAGTGAAGGTGCGATTTTATCTGCTTATGCAGATGATCTCATTGTTTTTATCAGGAGCCAAGAAGAAATAGACCTTTAAAGTAAAATAATAAGGGATTTTAATGTGACATCAGCAGCGAGGGTCAACTGGGGACAAAGTGAAGCCCTCGCTGTCGGCAGGCGGCATGGCGGTCTCCCAGTTCTTCCCCAGAATTTAACATGGAAAAAAGACTGTTTTAAATATTTAGGGATACATCTGGGTAAAGAACATTTTGTTCAGAAGAACTGGGAGACCGTCATGGAAAAGATTGAGGGTAAGCTCTCCAAGTGGAGGTGGCTCCTCCCCAAGATGTCCCTCCGAGGTAGGGTTCTAGTTTTAAACAACCTGGTAGCATCTCAGCTGTGGCATCGGCTCACCAGTGTAGACCCTCCTCCAGGCCTCCTGGCTCAAATTCAAAAAAAAATGATGGATTTCTTCTGGGATGGTCTGCACTGGGTGCCACAGGGGGTGCTGTTTTTAGACAGAGAGGAGGGGGGTCAGGGTCTTGTCCACTGGGCCAGCCGGACTGCCACTTTTAGACTCCATCCTGAGGGGCGTGGCCAACTGCATTCTGAGGGGCGTGGCCAACTACATCATGAGGGGTGTGGCCAGCTGCATTCTGAGGGGCGTGACCAGCTGCATTCTGAGGGGCGTGGCCAGCTGCATTCTGAGGGGCGTCACCAACTACATCATGAGGGGCGTGGCCAACTACATCCCGAGGGGCGTGGCCAACTACATCCTGAGGGGCGTGACCAGATGCATCCCGAGGGGGCAAGACCAACTACATCCCAAGGGGCGTGGCCAGCTACGTCCTGAGGGGTGTGGCCAGCTGCATCCTGAGGGGTGTGGTCAGATGCATCCAGAGGGGGCGTGGTCAACTACATCCCGAGGGGCGTGGTCAGCTACGCCCTGAGGGGCGTGGCCAGCTGCATCCTGAGGGGTGTGGCAGCAGGAGGAGCAGCAGGAGCAGCAGGAGCAGCAGCAGCAGTAGCAGTAGTAGCAGGAGCAGCGGCAGGAGCTGCAGCAGCAGCAGGAGCAGCAGTAGTAGTAGCAGTATTAGCAGTAGCAGCAGCAGCAGCAGCAGCAACAATAGCAGCAGCAGTAGTAGCAGCAGCAGCAGCAGTAGCAGTAGCAGTGGTAGCAGCAGCAGCAGCAGCAGCAGCAGCAACAGCAGCAGCAGCAGCAGCAGCAGTAGCAGCAGGAGCAGCAGCAGCAGCAGCAGCAGCAGTAGTAGCAGCAGTAGTAGCAGCAGCAGCAACAATAGCAGCAGCAGTAGTAGCAGTAGTAGCAGCAGCAGCAGCAGCAGCAGTAGCAGTAGCAGTGGTAGCAGCAGCAGCAGTAGCAGTAGTAGCAGTAGCAGTAGTAGCAGCAGCAGCAACAGCAGCAGCAGCAGTAGCAGTAGTAGCAGCAGCAGCAGCAGTAGCAGCAGCAGCATCAGCAGGGGCAGCAGCAACAATAGCAGTAGCAGCAGGAGCAGCAGCAGCAGCAGCAGCAGTAGCAGCAGGAGCAGCAGCAGCAGGAGCAGCGGCAGGAGCAGCAGCAGCAGCAGCAGCAGGAGCAGCAGCAGCAGCAGTAGCAGTAGCAGTAGCAGCAGCAGCAGAAGCAGGAGCAGCAGCAGTAGTAGCAGCAGCAGCAGCAGCAGGAGCAGCAGCAGCAGAAGCAGCAGCAGGAGCAGCAGCAGTAGTAGCAGTAGCAGTAGCAGCAGCAGCAGGAGCAGCAGCAGCAGCAGCAGCAGTAGCAGTAGTTGCAGCAGCAGCAGCAGCAGGAGCAGGAGCAGTAGCAGTAGCGGCAGGAGCAGGAGCAGCAGCCACAATAGCAGTAGCAGCAGGAGCAGCAGCAGCAGCAGCAGGAGCAGCAGCAGCAGGAGCGGGAGCAGCAGAAGCAGCGGCAGGAGCAGCAGCAGCAGCAGTAGCAGGAGCAGCGGCAGGAGCAGCAGCAGCAGCAGCAGCAGGAGCAGCAGCAGTAGTAGCAGTAGCAGAAGCAGCAGAAGCAGCAGCAGCAGTAGTAGCAGCAGCAGGAGCAGCAGGAGCAGCAGCAGCAGCAGCAGCAGTAGCAGTAGCAGTAGTTGCAGCAGCAGCAGCAGTAGCACAGCAGCAGGAGCAGCAGCATCAGCAGTAGTAGTAGTAGTAGTAGCAGTAGCAATAGCAGCAGCAGGAGCAGAAGCAGCAGGAGCAGCAGCAGCAGCGGCAGGAGCAGCAGCAGCAGCAGTAGCAGTAGTAGCAGCAGCAGCAGTAGCAGCAGCAGCAGTAGCACAGCAGCAGGAGCAGGAGCAGCAGCATCAGCAGTAGTAGTAGTAGTAGCAGTAGCAATAGCAGCAGCAGGAGCAGCAGGAGCAGCAGCAGGAGCAGCAGCAGCAGCAGTAGTAGCAGAAGCAGCAGCAGTAGCAGCAGGAGCAGCAGCAGCAGGAGAAGGGGCAGAAGCAGTAGCGGCAGGAGCAGCAGGAGCAGCAGCAGCAGCAGTAGCAGTAGTAGCAGCAGCAGCAGTAGCAGCAGCAGCAGTAGCAGTAGTAGCAGCAGCAGCAGCAACAATAGCAGCAGCAGCAGTAGCAGTAGCAGTAGTAGCAGCAACAATAGCAGCAGCAGCAGCAGCAGCAGTAGCAGCAGCAGCAGGAGCAGCAGCAGTAGCAGTAGTAGCAGCAGCAGCAGCAGCAGTAGTAGTAGCAGTAGCAGTAGTAGCAGCAGCAGCAGCAGCAGCAGTAAGAGCAGGAGCAGTAGTAGTAGTAGCAGCAGCAGCAGTAGCAGTAGATGTAGCAGCAGCAGCAGCAGCAGCAGCAGCAACAACAGCAGCAGTAGTAGCAGCAGCAGTAGTAGCAGGAGCAGCAGCAGGAGCAGCAGCAGCAGGAGCAGTATTAGCAGCAGTAGCAGTAGCAGCAGCAGCAGGAGCAGCAGCAGCAGGAGCAGCAGCAGCAGCAGCAGCAGTAGTAGTAGCAGTAGTAGCAGCAGCAGGAGCAGCAGCAGGAGCAGCAGCAGCAGCAACAATAGCAGCAGCAGTAGCAGTAGCAGCAGCAGCAGTAGCAGTAGTAGCAGTAGCAGCAGCAGCAGCAGCAGCAGCAGCAACAATAGCAGCAGCAGTAGCAGTAGTAGCAGCAGCAGCAACAATAGCAGCAGCAGCAACAGCAGCAACAGCAGCAGCAGTAGCAGTAGTACCAGCAGCAGCAGCAGCAGCAGTAGCAGCAGCAGCATCAGCAGGAGCAGCAGCAACAATAGCAGTAGCAGCAGGAGCAGCAGCAGCAGCAGTAGCAGTAGTAGCAGCAGCAGCAGCAGCAGCAGCAGCAGCAGGAGCAGAAGCAGTAGTAGCAGGAGCAGCGGCAGGAGCAGCAGCAGGAGCAGCAGCAGCAGCGGCAGTATCAGCAGCAGCAGCAGCAGAAGAAGCAGAAGCAGTAGTAGCAGTAGTAGCAGCAGCAGGAGCAGCAGCAGTAGTAGCAGCAGCAGTAGTAGCAGGAGCAGCAGCAGGAGCAGCAGCAGCAGGAGCAGTAGTAGCAGCAGCAGCAGCAGCAGCAGCAGCAGCAGGAGCAGCAGCAGCAACAATAGCAGCAGCAGCAGCAGGAGCAGCAGCAGCAGTAGCAGCAGCAGCAGCAGCAGGAGCAGAAGCAGTAGCAGTAGTAGCAGCAGCAGTAGTAGCAGAAGCAGCAGCAGCAGGAGCAGCAGCAGCAGTAGCAGCAGCAGCAGGAGCAGCAGCAGCAGCCGGAGCAGCGGCAGGAGCAGCAGCAGGAGCAGCAGCAGCAGCAGTAGTAGCAGCAGCAGGAGCAGCAGCAGTAGTAGCAGCAGCAGTAGTAGCAGGAGCAGCAGCAGGAGCAGCAGCAGCAGGAGCAGTAGTAGCAGCAGCAGCAGCAGCAGCAGCAGCAGCAGGAGCAGCAGCAGCAGCCGGAGCAGCGGCAGGAGCAGGAGCAGCAGCAGCAGCAGTAGTAGCAGCAGCAGGAGCAGCAGCAGTAGTAGCAGCAGAAGTAGTAGCAGGAGCAGCAGCAGGAGCAGCAGCAGCAGGAGCAGTAGTAGCAGCAGCAGCAGCAGCAGCAGGAGCAGCAGCAGCAACAATAGCAGCAGGAGCAGTAGCAGCAGCAGTAGTAGCAGGAGCAGCAGCAGTAGGAGCAGTAGTAGCAGCAGCAGGAGCAGCAGCAGTAGTAGCAGTAGTAGCAGCAGCAGTAGCAGCAGTAGCAGCAGCAGGAGCAGCAGCAGCAGCAGGAGCAGCAGCAGTAGCAGCAGTAGCAGCAGCAGGAGCAGCAGCAGCAGCAGGAGCAGCAGCAGTAGCAGCAGTAGCAGCAGCAGTAGCAGCAGTAGCAGCAGCAGGAGCAGCAGCAGTAGTAGCAGCAGCAGGAGCAGTAGCAGTAGTAGCAGTAGCAGCAACAATAGCAGCAGGAGCAGCAGCAGTAGTAGCAGCAGCAGGAGCAGCAGCAGTAGTAGCAGCAGCAGGAGCAGTAGCAGTAGTAGCAGTAGCAGCAACAATAGCAGCAGGAGCAGCAGCAGTAGCAGCAGCAGCAGGAGCAGTAGCAGTAGTAGCAGTAGCAGTAGTAGCAGTAGCAGTAGTAGCAGCAGCAGCAACAATAGCAGCAGCAGCAGCAGCAGGAGCAGCAGCAGCAGAAGAAGAAGAGACTCGACTTCTGGGTTTTCCAGCAAATCAAACTTGAAATAAAGAATTACGTCGTATTTTTTTCCTGATTTTTGTTTAAGAAACGCAGAACGAGAAACCAGAAACTATCTGATTTCCGTTTTTCGATTTTCAGTTTTAAAACGAAACACGGGAGACAAGACGTCTCCCGTGTTTCGTTTCCCGATATAAAATCGAAAAAGGAAAATCGGACGGTTTCCGGTTTTTCGTTCTCCGACATCAAAACGAAAATCGAAAGGCCGGAGGGACACGGACCCTTTTGTCCCTAAAATACCCAGCGACTGGCCACACCTACTTCATCCTCATACCTCCTGAAAATCATATTGTTATACTGCATTTTAAACTGTCTCCTATTTGGACATTACTTCAGTCCCACAGTAAACCCGTTCAGTACTCTCACCCCGCAGACTGAGAGACAAAACCCTTTTCTGGTCCTACCAAATCTTTAAAGTTACTTTTCCTCCTCAGACTCTTCATTGTTGAACAACTGTTGAGTATTCTCTGGTAGTACATGATGTTTTACTCTGAACATTGTTTGTCCTGTTTGGTACTGCACAATGTCAGTAAGCATGAGTAATACTGTGTTAGTGTGTACCTGATGAAGGATCCTATTGCTCTATTCTGAAAGGTATTTATTGAAGAGAATGTGGTTTTGTAGTTGTTGCCCCAAACTTCAGCACAGTACTGCAAATAAGGAGAGAGTAGTGAGTAGTATAGAGTATGGAGTTCTTTGCTTTATTCAGTACTGCGATGTTCCTTCAGACTTTACTCTGTATATGTTTGATATGTAGTTTCCAGCTCATTTTGTCGTCTATAAATACCCCCAGAAATTTAATTTCATGAACTCTCTCCATTTCTACCCCCTCTACTTTTATTTTTACCTCTGCTCATTTTATTATTGCCGAGTAACAATATGTTTGTCTTTCCTAAATTTAATGATAATTTGTTGCTCTCAAACTATTTATTAAATGTGTTCATTTCTGTAGTTCTTTCCTCCTGCAGTTGTACTATGTTGTCCCCTGAGTGAAAAAGATTAGTATCATCAGCAAACAGTACAAAATGCAGTAGCTTAGAAACCTTATACATATCATTAATATATAATTAATATATAAAATAAAAAGTTTGGGACCCAAAACTGACCCCTGGGGGACGCCACACTGCCCCCTGGGGGACCCAGTACTGCCCCCTGGGGGACCCAATACTGACCCCTGGGGGACGCCACACTGCCCCCTGGGGGACGCCACACTGCCCCCTGGGGGACCCAGTACTTCTCCCTGGGGGACCCAGTACTGCCCCTTGGGGGACACCACACTGCCCCCTGGGGGACCCAGTACTTCTCCCTGGGGGACCCAGTACTGCCCCCTGGGGGACCCAATACTGACCCCTGGGGGACGCCACACTGCCCCCTGGGGGACCCAGTACTGCCCCCTGGGGGACCCAGTACTGCCCCCTGGGGGACGCCACAAACAATGTCCAGACATGATGAGGACTAGTCACCACCGTTACAAACTGCTGTCTCCCACTTAAATAACTTTGGACCCAATCAAGTACTATTCCCCGGGACACCATGTCCCTCCACCTTATTGATCAATATGTCCTGGTTGATCGTGTCAAATACTTTCTTCAGGTCTAAGAATACCCCTGCAGTATATTTCTTGTGGTCTATAGTATTGGTGATTAGTTCTATTGCTTCAGTTACTGCCAGTGTTGATCTATTTGATCTAGATCTATACTGATTCTTCTAAGAATGAGTCCAATCTGTTGTTAAAGAGTTTTTCCAGTATTTTTGAGGATTGTGGTACTAATGAGACGGTCTATAGTTAGTGAAATGATGCTTGTTCCCAGTTCTATATAGAGGTAGGACCTTGGCTGTTTTCATTTTATTTTGAAATGAACCAGTTTGAAATGAAACCTTCCACATGTATGTTAATGTTTGGAGATGAATTCTATCACCTTTTCACTAGTGACACGTCACTATCAACACAATCTGTAGAGGTTTTATTCTTGCTTTTAGTGACAATATCCAATATTTCCTGTTCTGTCGCAGCTTTAAGAAACAAAGAACCAGGATTTCTTTCTGGTATATAAGTATATAGATAGATATGTATAGGTATGTACTCTCCAGAACTCCCAGTATCAGGGATCGGTTCTGCTAGTTCTGGTCCAACGTTTACAAAGAATTCATTAAATCTGTTAACTACTTCATTCATGTCATAATTTTCCACATTCTTATCAATAAAATACTTCGGTACACTATTGTGTGTATTACTGTTTCGTATAATATTAATTAGTATCTTCCATGTTCCTTTAATGTTGTTTTTATTATCCTCTAATATTCTTTTATAATAAACTTTCTTACTCACTCTTATAATATTAGTGAACTTATTTATATATTTTTTATGTTTTTGTTCTACCTCTATAGATCTATCTAATGAACTCTCTGTAACGAGTATTCTTCTTTTTACTTGCATTTTGTAATCCTGTTGTTATCCATGGATTACTATGATATGCTAGTTTTTTGTTGTATTTGTTAATTGGACAGTGTTTATCATATAATAAGGTAAATATATTTAAGAATTCATTCTATATATGGTCAACATTGTTCTCATTATATATTGCATCCCAACAGATTCCTCTGTCTTTACTCGTCTCTATTCTGTTTTTTGTCTATTTATTTCCCAGGTTTGTATTATTAACTGTAAATACTGGGAGATGGTCACTACTACTATCATCAGTGTCATTAGTGAATATGTTATCAATGAGAGGAGTAGAACTAGATGTAATCCTACATCTGGTGATTCTAGGAACATAGCTCGTACTGTACATAGTACTAATAAACTCATTTGTAGGTTTATAGTTGTTGGTATTTAAAAGGTCAATGTTCCAATCTGCACATATAAAAACTGTTTTACTATCGATATTTGAAAACATACTTTCCATCCATTCACTGAAGCTCCAATACTAGGATCTGGTGTTCTATATATACAGCTCACAATAATATTTGTTGTATTTTTCTTGCAGATCTCAATTGAAAAGCATTCAGGAACATTATCCACCACAGTGGTCGTTCCCTCTAGAACCTTAAAATCTAAAGTTTTATCTCTATATAACGCCACGCCATTCATCCATGTTTCTGATATTGCAATGATATTGACAGGTTGTGAAAAAGTACTCAGATAATCCTTCATTTTTTAGAAATTTGCATATAAGCTTCTACTGTTAAAATGAATAGTTGATCATTTACCCAAAGATTAGACCTCCTGGTTGTATTGATCTTCTGTATAGTAGCAGCAGGTATTGTTGATGGTGGAGAAAGAGTTCTTGTCCGGGTCTGGATCCTGTTCCACGTCCAGAATGTTGGAATCGGTGTACTCAAAAGTTTTCAGCTCCAGTTCTTGGTGGTCACGTGTCCTCTGTGCGATGTGGTTCATGTCCCCAGATGTACAGTGAGTTCTGTCAGTGCGTGAAGCCATGTTTGTGTTTTACCTCTGTGTCCAATCCAGTCCTAATCCAGTCCAGTCCTAGTCCAGTCCTAATCCAGTCTTAATCCAGTCCTAATACAGTCTCAATCTAGTCCTAGTCCAGTCTTAATCCAGTCCTTATCCAGTCCTAGTCCAGTCCTAGTCCAGTCCCAATCCAGTCATAGTCCAGTCCTAATCCAGTCTTAATCCAGTCCTAGTCAAGTCCTAATCCAGTCCTAGTCCAGTCTTAATCCAGTCCTTGTCAAGTCCTAATCCAGTCCTAGTCCAGTCCTAATCCAGTCTTAACCAGTCCTTGGTCCAATCCTAGTCCAGTCCTAATCCAGTCCTAGTCCAGTCCAATCCAGTCCATGCCATCATGATGCAGTATAATCCAGTCCTAATCCAGTCCATGCCATGATGATGCAGTACAATCCAGTCCTAATCCAGTTCTAGTCCAGTCCTAATCCAGTCCATGCCATGATGATGCAGTATAATCCAGTCCTAATCCAGTCCATGCCATGATGATGCAGTATAATCCAGTCCTAATCTAGACCTAATCCAGTCCATGCCATGATGATGCAGTATAATCCAGTCCTAGTCCAGTCCTAATCCATGTCCAATCCAGTCCATGCCATGATGATGCAGTATAATCCAGTCCTAACCCAGTCCTAACCCAGTCCTAATCCAGTCCATGCCATGATGATGCAGTATAATCCAGTCCTAGTCCATTCCTAACCCAGTCCTAATCCAGTCCTAATCCAGTCCATGCCATGATGATGCAGTATAATCCAGTCCTAGTCCAGTCCTAATCCATGTCCAATCCAGTCCATGCCATGATGATGCAGTATAATCCAGTCCTAGTCCAGTCCTAATCCAGTCCATGCCATGATGATGCAGTATAATCCAGTCCTAGTCCAGTCCTAATCCAGTCCATGCCATGATGATGCAGTATAATCCAGTGACATTCATTGGTATTTCTCTAGTTCAGTGATGCTCCGTATGCAGATGACTCCTGCTTCCTCGGGGGTCCCGTTCAGTTTTATAAATACTTTGTAATTTGAAGTCCATGTGTTTAGTATTTTCCTCTGTTTTCTGAGTCGTGGTGCTCCAGGCTAAATCAGAAGGATGTCTGGAGAGGTGCTCATTCATGGAAACATTGGTTCCCTTCAGCTTCCTGCCTTGTTTCAGCAGGGCCATTTAGTACTTTCTGTTTGTGAACCGGAGTATTACTGCTGGTTTCTCACTGCTGTTTCTCCTGGTCAGAGGGTGGCAGGTCTCCATGTCATCACAGTCCAACTCCGTCCCCCTTGGACCGTAGAAACCCAGCCACCTGCTTCTCCGTGGAGTAACATCCAGCTCACCGATCCCGGGTTCAGATCAAAGAGACAGTTTAAGGTACCATTTCCCACAGCAGGGCACAAGAATATTCCTGGAACTAGTTTAACAGGACTCAGTTTTACCGACACCACGGGCGTGTGAAGTCACCAAAGGGAAAAAATTAATTAATAATAAAAAATGAAACCCAGTGAATCAATTCGACTAACATATAAAGTATAAAAAACTACAACATAAACAGTATTCAGTCAAACTAATCAGAAGAACCAATTCCCAGTTGCCTGTAGGGGGCGCAGTGACTCACCAAACAACAAGAACACAGAAGAAGACAGACCACATAGAAATGTAGAAGTAGACTCCTGCACATAACCCACTATATATAACTCTAGTTTTATAGGTCTATGGCCCCGCTCCGCCTGCTTCTAGCTTCTGCAGCTCCACCGGAGCTTGTAGTCCCTGATTGTTGTGGTTATTAGGTGACGTAGCGGAGCGGTGGGGGGAGGAGGGGGGCCATTACGTCATCGTTTGTCCACGGATGATGGTCTTTGCTGAGCGTACTCCACCGCATGTTTACTTTAGATGTCTTATCAGATTAGTTGTGTTAAACGAAGCTCTGGTGCTCCACCTCTCAGGACTGTGGTGAAGCTCTGGTGCTCCACCTCTCAGGACTGTGGTGAAGCTCTGGTGCTCCACCTCTCGGGACTGTGGTGAAGCTCTGGTGCTCCACCTCTCGGGACTGTGGTGAAGCTCTGGTGCTCCACCGCTCAGGACTGGTTTGGTTATCCAGGTGGCTAACGGGGCTCGCTTTACGGCAGCTGACGTTTTTTTTCTTCAGATCTGCGGGGTGATCAGCTGGATTTGCAGATTCCCGATCAGTCACCAATCACCAATATCGGCCCCGATCCGATATCTACTGATCGGATCAGGATATCCCTAGTTATAGTAATGCTAGTTTAGTTATATTATTAGTTTAGTTATATTAATGCTCCTTTAGTTATATTATTAGTTTAGTTATATTAATGCTGCTTTAGTTATGCTATTGCTAGTTTAGTTATATTAATGCTAGTTTATTTATTTTAATGCTAATTTAGATATATTAATGCTACTTTAGTTATATTAATGCTAGTTTAGTTATTTTAGTTATATTAATGCTAGTTTAGGTATATTAATGCTAGTTTAGTTATTTTAGTTATATTAATGCTAGTTTAGGTATATTAATGCTAGTTTATTTATTTTAATGCTAATTTAGATATATTAATGCTAGTTTAGTTATATTAATGCTACTTTAGTTATATTAATGCTAGTTTAGTTATTTTAGTTATATTAATGCTAGTTTACTTATGTTATCTCTAGTTAAATTTTTTTTTTTTCTTTTCTTTCTGCCCTTGTCCTGTTCGGCAGCTTGGGCCAACAATATGATGTGATCCAGAACCTTCGGAGTCAGAACAGATTTTGGTCTTGCAACAGGGAGAGACCTGGAGTCTCCTCCTGTTGCCTTCTCCGTCAGAAGATGGCATGGCTGCCGTACACGACCGGGGGGGAACGCACAAAGAGAGAGAGAAGAGAAGAGAGAGAAGAAAGTTTGAGGGGGGAGGGGGGAGGGGGAGGGGGGAGGGGGTAGGGGGATAACATACAATATCCTTGTTGTGCTACATATATTATTTGCAGTTATCACACTGATCCAAATATTTTCCAACTGTTTTTGGATTAAACCAGCCTGAGCAGCTCTATCTAGACAGTAAAATGATTTCTTAGATTAACCAGCCTGAGCAGCTCTATCTAGACAGTAAAATGATTTCTTAGATTAACCAGCCTGAGCAGCTCTATCTAGACAGTAAAATGATTTCTTAGATTAACCAGCCTGAGCAGCTCTATCTAGACAGTAAAATGATTTCTTAGATTAACCAGCCTGAGCAGCTCTATCTAGACAGTAAAATGATTTCTTAGATTAACCAGCCTGAGCAGCTCTATCTGAACAGTAACGTGAAGCAGGAACATGAATTAACAAAGAGGCGACAACAAAAGAGGAACATGATTTTGAGAGTTTGAGCAAATGATGACAGAGAACAAGCAACTTCAGAAGCACCTTTCATGAGGAGTGGAAGTGTGTGTGTGTGTGTGTGTGTGTGTGTGTGTGTGTGTGTGTGTGTGTGTGTGTGTGTGGCTTGTCCACTGGGTGTGACCGGAACTGTTGTGGGGGGACCCGTGGTGACACCCCGGGGTCCGAGGCCATCGGGCCCGGACACCGCCACCCCGGCAGACAGAAGCCCCCCAGGCCCGGGGAGACCCCAGCGAACCACCCCAGAGAGCCCCGCCCCCACCCAAAAAGCACCCGACGGAGAATGCAGAGAGGAATCCCCCCCAGGCAAGAGGGGCCCACAAGAGAAGGACAAAGGGCACGGGGCTCCAGGCCCCGACCCAAGCCGCCATGCCGAGAAAAGGCCGGAGCAGGGCCCCCGGGCCGAGCGGGTCGAGAGCCCCCCCAACCCCGGCGGCGAGTCCCGCCGCACCCCCGGGAACAGGCCCACCCACCGCCCCCCCCCCCAACCCGGCAAGGCAGAGACGGCCCCAGCCGCCGCGCCCCGGACCAGCCCCGCCCCCAGACCCAGGAAAGCGAAGGTTTAATTATTTTAATGCTACATTTGTTATAGTAATACTACTTTAGTTATACTAATGCTAGTTTAGTTATTTTAATACTACTTTAGTTATATTAATGCTCCTTTAGTTATGCTAATGCTAGTTTAGTTATTTTAATGCTACTTTAGTTATAGTAATGCTCCTTTAGTTATGCTAATGCTAGTTTAGTTATTTTAATGCTACTTTAGTTATAGTAATGCTACTTTAGTTATGCTAATGCTAGTTTAGTTATTTTAATGCTACTTTAGTTATAGTAATGCTACTTTAGTTATGCTAATGCTAGTTTAGTTATATTAATGCTACTTTATTTATTTTAATGCTACTTTAGTTATATTAATGCTCCTTTAGTTATTGTAATGCTACTTTACTTATATTAATATTAGTGTAGTTATATTAATGCTACTTCAGTTATATTAATATTAGTTTAGTTATTTTAATGCTACTTTAGTTATTTTAATGCTACTTTAGTTATAGCAATGCTAGTTTAGTTATATTAATGCTATTTTAGGTATATTAATGCTAGTTTACTTATGTTATCTCTAGTTTAGTTATTTTAATGCTACATTAGTTATAGTAATGCTACTTTAGTTATGCTAATGCTAGTTTAGTTCTTTTAATGCTACTTTAGTTATGCTATTGCTAGTTTAGTTATATTAATGCTAGTTTATTTATTCTAATGCTAATTTAAATATATTAATGCTACTTTAGTTATATTAATGCTTGTTTATTTATTTTAATGCTACTTTAGTTATATTAATGCTCCTTTAGTTATTGTAATGCTACTTTAGTTATTTTAATGCTACTTTAGTTATATTAATGCTACTTTAGTTATATTAATTCCACTTTGGTTATGTTATTGCTAGTTTAGTTATATTAATGCTAGTTTATTTATTGTAATGGTAATTTAGATATATTAATGCTACTTTAGTTATATTAATGCTAGTTTGGTTGTTTTAATGCTACTTTAGTCATAGTAATATTAGTGTAGTTATATTAATGCTACTTCAGTTATATTAATGCTCCTTTAGTTATTGTAATGCTACTTTAGTTATAGTAATATTAGTGTAGTTATATTAATGCTACTTTCGTTATATTAATGCTCCTTTAGTTATTTTAATGCTACTTTAGTTATATTAATATTAGTTTAGTTTTTACCACTTTTATGATCATTTTCATGCTCATGATAGTTTTACACACTAATTCCAAGTTTTTAATCTGACTTTAGTTTTATTCTAACCTGCTGCATGCTATGCTAGTTCCTTTCCCCATAGTTTCAAGCTAGCTGTCTGTCTGAGCTCTCGGGTGACTTCAGCTTGTGTTTTGCTAACATTAGCAGGATCCGGAGCCAGACGGATAAATTTAGCGTGGTGACATCAGCTGTTGCACGGGCGCTAGGGACTCTTGCTAACACAGCATTTCACACTTGATGGGACGAGCTAACGTTACCGTGGCGGCTTGGTGACAGCTGTTAGTGATAGCATCTATTTTTAACCCTTGAATGCCTGGAGTCTGAATGAAGCAGCTAGCACAAGGCTAATGTGGAGCTAATATGAGGCACAGATAATGAAACAGAATGCTAAGCTAACAGACTGACAGCACAGACAATGGAAGGGAATGCTAAATTGACAGGCTAGCAGCACAAACAATGGAAGAGAATATTTAACTAAAACTACCATAATACATATTTATAAATATTGTTTTTTAGTTTTAAGCTAGCTTTACACATGCTAATTGCTAGTTTTGAATAGCTTTTAGGTTAGTTTGGTTTCCTGTTAATTTCTTATTGTTGATGAGCAACTATTAATAAATCCCCTACAATCCTCCTTAAAACTAGCATAGCATTAGCATCTAGTTCTAGTTTATTTGGGTCATGTAGGTACATGATAAAAGAAAGATAAACTAACACAAACAAACAACAAACATAACAGAGCAAAGCAAAGCAAACAAAAAAAGTAACAGATTACTAAATAAATACTCAACATATCTGAAAAGGCAAGCAAAGCATATTTACTTCTACCCCTTATTCACCTCAATCAACAGTCATTTGTACGCCTGCATTTTATATATGTATGCATATATATGATTGGACGCTGCCTGAGCTCCGCCCCCAAACTATTCCACAAACTCACTCCACATATAGAAAGACTAAAGGACTTCAGAGTTGTGAGAAACCTTCCATGTTTGAGCTTTAAATCCCCTCTCCAGTTATAACCCCGTCTCTGCTAAAAAGCAAGCTTTAAATATCTGAAGGAAGTTGGTTGTTTATTGCTTTATACATTATTTGTGTTGTTGGAAGATCTATCAGGTCAGTGAATTTTAGTAAGTTTGCTTTTAAGAAGAGTGGATTTGTATGATCTCTATAGCGAGTATTATGAATTATTCTTGTCACTCTTTTTTGTAAAATTGATAGTGGCTGCAGTGAACATTTATAAGTGTTTCCCCAGACTTCAGCACAGTAATTTAGATATGGTAACACCAGTGAACAGTTTAATATGTGGAGGGATTTGTGGTCCAGGATATGTCTTACTTTATTGATCACTGAGATGCTCCTTGATATTTTGTTTTGAATATATTTTATGTGAGAGTTACAATTTATTTTATCATCAATTATAACACCAAGAAACTTACTTTCATGAACCCTCTCAATTTCAACACCATCTACCTTTTACTGTGCATATTTATCCCTTTTACCGTTGCCAAATACCATGAATTTAGTATAGAATACTTAAGTTCAATGATCATTTATTTATGTTAAACCACTTCACCACTGATTGTTCTCAGTAGTGTCTGTAACTCTCCACCTGAACAGAAAAAATTTGCATCAACCTCAAAAAGAACTAGTTTTTTACTAGTGAAAAGATCAAGTGAAACAAAGATCAAAGCTTTGATCTCCCTTGAGGTGCCTCTCTCATCCGCTTTGAATGGGACGTTAAAGATATATAAAAAAATACAGAATACAGTACACATCATGTTTTGATATTCAACGGCTCAGATGGGCTGAAGATTGTAGGAGTTACAGCGCAGCGTTAAAGATAAAGATTTTTAATCACTATATGTGAATCTTGTGGCATTCACATAACTAACGTCTGTCAAACTACCATGAAATGAGCATAAAAGCTACTTAGGCCTAGCATAGCATTAGCATAAGACTAGCAAAAAGCCTGACTAAATCTAGCATAGCATTAGCATAAGCAGCAGTATTTAAAACTAGTTGAACACTAGCACTTAGCATGTGTAGAATTAGCATGAAAGCTTTTTAGGACGTGCATAAAACTACCAATTAGCACTTGTAGAACTCGCGTCAAAGCTAAAGAAGTAGCATCAAATGAGCTAAAACCCTTAATGAAACAGAAATTAGCATAAAAGCTTGTTCAAGCTAATATGAAACTAAACTAGCAGTTAGCATATACAACTGGCATGACATTAGCATACATGCTATATTAGGCCCTGTTTACGCGACAACATTTCACGTGACAACACCTAATCCATTAAAAAAAGCGGGGGCGTTTCCACTGCAGCAGGGGACATAGAGACAACAATGTAGTTAGTCTGCCGGGCCACTGGAGGGCGCTGTTGCTTGATTTTGTAATGAAACTACACAGACGTGTGCAGAGAACAAAACACTATAAACGTGAAGAAAATGGAGAGAACCTGACATCCGTATGGACTGATGAGGAACCGGATGATATCAGGGAGAGTCTCAACTATTAAACTACTGATCTGGACCATAAAACTAGAATATGGGCGGCGGGTCGTACCACTATGGGTCGGCCATGTTTGTTTACAACTGCATGAGCAGGAGGGAGGGGGAGAGATGTGCATGCGCAGTAACAGGCTCTGTAAGCTCCGGGCAGTTTCTGCTGGAGGGATTAGCGCTGTGAAAGAAACGGACCCCCCAAAAGTTAAATAGTTTTGCGGATGCACTCGAATTCATTGTCGTGTAAACCGGGCCTCAGTGTGTGTGTTAGCAGGCTGTATGCTAGCAGCAGGAATGTGGTTTTGTTGCTGCCAGCACCTGATGCTAAGTTTAGCGTTAACGTCTCAGGAATTCACCCCCCCACCTCCCTCCGCGGTGGATTTAGCTCCGCCCCCTTCAAGAAAAAGTCCCTGCACATGTGTCCAGACCACATTCTGAGTCCAGAGCATAAACTGGGACGAACAGAGTGCAGAAAGACCTGGAACCAGGAATACTACAACCACAGAGATCGGAACCACAACGAGACCAGAACCAGGACCTTTTCTACTAGTCCTAGAACCTCCACCAAGACCGGAACCACTAACAACTCCAGAACCAAGACTGAGTCTGGATCCATAAAGTCTACAACCTCCCACAGGACCAGAATCTCTTTAAAAACCACCAGTACCGGAACCACCAAGAGTCCAAACCCCCAACAAGACCAGACCAACAAACGAGTCCAGAACCACCACCTCCAACCTCCTCAGCAGGACCAGAACCAGGAAAACCAACAACTCCAGAACCAGAACGTCTTTAAAAACCACCTGGCGTAGAACTACTACTAAGACCAGAACCTCCACCCTGTAGACCCCCTGGACTGTGATCCTGGTCCAGGCCATTTATCATGGGAACCACCTCAGAAACAGACCCCCCTGATCCTAATGCAGATCCTGGCTCTGATGCTGGTTCTGGCTCCACCCCCTCTGACTCCCCACCAGCTAACCTGGAGTACGCGGCGGCACACAATGCAATGCGGGAGCGCTGGAAGCTAGCCGACGCTAACATGTGCAAACATAGCATGTCTTTCCACCTGCACCATACCTTACGCAACGAGTTCTTCGCTAGCTACCTGTACCTGGTGGTCCAGATACCCCTTGGTATGTTAGCATGTAGCATGGTAGCATGACTCCCAGTACATGGTGGACCAGATCCCCCTTGGTGTGTTAGCATGCAGCATGATAGCATGGTTACCAGTACATGGTGATCCAGATCCCCCTTGGTGTGTTAGCATGTAGCATGCAGCATAGTGTTAGCATGTGTAACTAGCATGTAATTAGCAAAAATAAGCTTAGAAATTTAATAAAACTAGCATGTTATCATGTCTTTAGCCCATCATTACTGAAAAATAGCATGTTAGCATGTTGTTAACATGCCATTAATGAAAAACTAGCATATTAGCATGTCAGTGAAAAATAGCATGTTGCCATGTTGTTAGAATGTCATTAGCGAAAAACTAGCAAGTTAGCATGTCGATAGCGCATCATTGATAAAAAACAGCATGTTAGCATATTGTTAGCATGTTCAACTTACATGCTGGCTAATGCTAATGGTTAGCTGGATGCAGTGAAGCTGTTCCTCCTAATGTGTGATGTAATAGCGTGATGCTACTTGCAGTGAAGCTTTTCCTGCTACTGTGTGATGCTAACATTAGCGTGATGCTACTTGCAGTAAAGCTGTTCTTGCTAATGTGTGATGCTAACAGTTAGCATGATGCTACTTGCAGTGATGCTGTTCACACTGACATACAATGCTAAAGGATTGCTGGATGCTACCTGTAGTGAACCTTTTCCCGCTAACTTATGATGCTCATGGTTAGCATGATGCTACTTGCAGTGAAGCTGTTCTTGCTAATGTGTGATGCTAACAGTTAGCAAGATGCTTCTTGCAGTGAAGCTGTTCTTGCTAATCTGTGATGCTAACAGTTAGCAAGATGCTTCTTGCAGTGAAGCTGTTCTTGCTAATGTGTGATGCTAACAGTTAGCAAGATGCTTCTTGCAGTGAAGCTGTTCTTGCTAATGTGTGATGCTAACAGTTAGCAAGATGCTTCTTGCAGTGAAGCTGTTCTCGCTGATGTGCAATGCCAACAGTAAGTGTGATGCATGGCTTTAGACAGCGAGCCTCCAGCCGTCATTTGGACGGTCAATTTTCAGAAAAGACGGCTGAATAAATATTGGACGTTTTGCTCAAAGCCTCTAAATATGTGTATAATGTCCATCGCTACTTGTCACCGTCTGATTTGGCCTAAATTCATCTTTTTCACCAGAATATAGCAGATTATCGACTGGATTAAACAACTTGTGAGTGACTTCTGGTTTGTATCACGCCCAGTAACCAGCAACGTGATTGGTCAGCTGATACCATGTGGTATATATATTTTGAGAGGAGGCCTCTGATTGGTTCCTAATTCTCTGACTCATCCTGATTCGTTCAAATGCTGAAGCAGAGAAGAGGAATTTGGAGGAATTTCCTTTCCAAGATGTTGAGGAATTCTATCAGCAGAACCACACAGGTTCTATTCTATAATTCTATAGACCTAGGATCTCATCTTTCATTTCCAAAATGTTGACACGTGTTTGGATAACTGCACATCATTCATCTTTTTCACTGAAGAATTAAATATTCTTTGCTATGAAAATGCTGAACTTGATTTAAGTATTAAATCTCCAGTTTAATTCAGTGTGACTGTGACGTTCTAAAGTGTTGGACTGAGCTACAGGAGGCCTGCAGAGAACCAAGAAGATCTAATGTTCTATTAAAAACTAATAAGAGGAGAATAGAAACGTGGAACTTTGGAAAGTTTGGAGTGAGGTGAGTCAGGTACAGGTACAGGTACAGGTACAGGAACAGGAACAGGAACAGGAACAGGAACGGGTACAGGAACGGGAACAGGTACAGGTACAGGTACAGGTACAGGTACAGGAACAGGAACAGGAACAGGAACGGGTACAGGAACGGGAACAGGTACAGGTACAGGAACGGGTACGGGTACGGGAACGGGTACAGGAACAGGAACAGGTACAAGTACAGGAACAGGTACAGGTACAGCTACAGCTACAGGAACAGGTACAGCTACAGGTACAGGAACAGCTACAGCTATCGCTACAGCTACAGGTACAGGTACAGGTACAGGTACAGGAACAGCTACAGGTGCAGGAACAGGAACAGGTACAGAAACAGGTACAGGAACAGCTACAGCTACAGCTACAGGTACAGGAACAGCTACAGGTACAGCTACAGGTACAGGAACAGGAACAGGAACAGGTACAGGTACAGGTACAGGAACAGGAACAGGTACACGTACAAGTACAAGTGAAAACCATCACCAATGAAAAGAAGCCATTACCTTAAAAGCTACTTGTAGTGAAGCTTTTCCTGCTAACTTATGATGCTAACAGTTACCATGATGCTATTTGCAGTGAAGCTGTTCCCGCTAACATGCGAGTTCCAGGAAGGAGAGAAAACCTTTTATTTCCGAGCTCAGAAGTTCTACGAAGACGTTCCGGCAACGGAGGAGGGCATGATGGGAGATTTCATCGAAGTTTCTCACGTCGACCTGGAAGGCTCACGAAGGTTCCTCAGCAAGTTCATGGTATGTGGCTAACGCTAATGTTAACACTCAAAGGTTCCTCAGCAAGTTCATGGTATGTAGCCACTAATGCTAAACGTAAATGTTCCTCAAGATGTTCATAGCACGTAGTCGCTAATGCTAAAGGATAATGCTAAAGGTGTATGCAGATGTCGCGGTGATCTTCACTGAGGGAGAGGATTCAGTGACAAGAGTCGATAAAGGCTAAAATTCAACTTTCTCATGTTCAACAGCAAAAAACTGTTTGATGTTCAGCTTGTGAGAACATTCCAGAAAAACCTTGTGAGAACATTCCAGAAAAACCTTGTGAGAACATTCCAGAAAACCCTTGTGAGAACATTCCAGAAAAACCTTGTGAGAACATTCCAGAAAAACCTTGTGAGAACATTCCAGAAAAACCTGCCTGCAGGAGGATCACCAAATGACCAGCGACACAAAGCAGCTTCTCTGTGTTCTTAGATGGAGAAGTACTGGAAATGTTGAGTACCTCAGGGTTCAACTTTGAAAAACACATCAAACAATTCAATTCAATTCAATTTTATTTGTAAAGCGCTAAATCACATCAACAAACATCTCAGAGCGCTCACCCAAACAGGTGACCAGAATAATCAAATTCAATTTACTACATTTTAAACTAGTCCGGCGCTTCATTACGACTGAAGGTATTAAATCTTACCTCCACTGCATGATGGTCTCTCACCTGGAGTTCTGCTTCACTACCAGCAGCTCTGTTAGAGTCTGTTAGAGTCTGGGCTCTAGAACCGACTGAGCAGCTCTATAAAAAACATCAAAGTGTTTGACCAAAAGCCACAGTCGTCACATCATTGTGCAATTTTAAAGAAATATCAACTTCTCAGGTTTGAGCATTTTGAATTATTTAAAAGTCCCACCGCCCCGGGGGAGTTTATCAAGGAAAGAAATAGTCTTACTATTACCAGGTCAACCACCAGGGGGTGCTGTGAAATTACATTTAGAAAGTCCTCCTTGGCTGTTACAGGTTGCAGAAACTGGAATACTAACTCTCCAGTTATCCCAGAGAGCTCCACCTTTGTCCTTTTGAATAACCAATACAAGATCTGGCTGATGAACAACAGGACAGTCATGCACTTTAAAATACATTTAGAGAAAATAAACTGGCACTTTACCGACATCAGACTGCTGAGTAAGCACTTTTTCTTTGCACTTTATGGTAGGTTTTTAAGACAAATTATTTAATCATCTTTGTCTTTGTTTTACCGGATTGTTTTTATACGTTTTTATAGTTGTTTTATGTTTGTAAATTGTCTGGTTTTATGTGGGACGACGGACAGAAATGAGCATTGTGCCTAATCCAGCATCTTTACGGTAACATAGTGAAGCAATGACCTGTTCATTGATCTGAACCGTCCAAATCAACTAATAAATAAAATAACACTTAAAGGTTTCTCAAACAGTTCAGAACACGGAACCGCTAACGCTAAAATATAATGCTAAACAAGAAATTCAAGTTTATGCTATCTTGACGCAAATGCTAAAGGCTAATTCTAAAGGCTTTTGGTAACACTAAAAGGATCCGCAAAACATTCATAGTATGTATGTGCTAATGCTAAGGGTTAATGCTAAAGACCAATGCTAACACTCAACAATTCCTCAAGACGATTATGGTACATAGCTGCTAATGCTAAAGGCTAACGTTAAACTAGAAAGTCAACGTTATGGTACATAGCCACTAACAATAAAGGTTAATGCTAAAGGCTAAAGATAAAGGCTAATGCAAACCCAAAAGTAACCCAAAGGTAAATGGTTGTACCTCAAGTAAGTATGACAGGTCACTTGACTGATAAGTCACTTTTATATGATAGTAAGTAACTGTCCTAAAAGTAATTAAAGGAGCTTACACTGAGCCTAAAGTAATTAAAGTAACTGTGTTAGTGGTGTTAGCATGGTGTGAGGATTCATGTTCTGATCTATTTTTATCGTAAACAATTCACACCGTGTAAAAGCAGCTAGCATGAGGGACACGTGAGGAGCGCAGCTTGCGCATGCTAAACATAGTGAAGTGCTCGGCGCGTGTGTGCTAAACATAGCACAGTGCTGATTATTTCAGTAGACGAATTCTTTTGCTAGCTCAGTGGCTACATGCTCATGTTTCCGGCGTTTCCAGATATAAACGCTAATGGCGCTGAGCAGCTAACTATAGTCCGCTGGTGGCATCCTAAAATGCAGGGTTAGCATGGGGGTTAGCGGGTATCGCTGGCTACCAATCTTAGGCTCCAAGGTTAGCATGTTAACCTGTTAGCTTTTCCACCAAAAAGAACCAGGTTCTAGTTCTGGTCCAGGACCAGATTTAGCACCAGTTCTTTGTCTTTCCACCACCAAAGCGCCGGCCTATCAGGGGCTAAACTGGTGTTACACTGGCCCCACATCGTTGCTGGGCCAGAGCGGAGCCAGAGCAGAGCGGGGCCAGAGCAGAGCCAGAGCAGAGCCAGAGGGGGCCAGAATGGGGCCAGAGCGGTGCCAGAGTGAGGCCAGAGCGGAACCAGAGCAGAGCCAGACGGGGGCCAAAGCAGAGCCAGCGCGGTTTAAGAGGAGTGTCAGAGTGGTGCCAGAGTGGTGCCAGAGCGGTGCCAGAGCAGGGCCAGAGCGGGGCCAGAGTGGAGCCAGAGGAGCGTCAGAATGGTGCCAGAGTGGGGCCAGAGCAGTGCCAGAGCGGTGCCAGAGCGGGGCCAGAGCGGTGCCAGAGCAGTGCCAGAGCGGGGCCAGACGCGTCATCAGCTGGGGGCGGATAAGTTAATAATATGAGGGAACGAGATAATTTAATCCGCGATCGCGGAGCTATGGCTCATCGAGACGCTGCAGAGCTCCTGCTGCGTCAGTCAGCTGGTGGATTGAGAATCTAGAATCAGTTTTGGTCTTGGTGACATCATTGTAACTAACTTCACTTCCAGGTCTTGTCTGGCGTTATGACCGCCACTCTGGGGCTCTGGACTAAAACAAGACGGACGTGATAAAACCCCAATAGAGCGACGAGGAGACTCAATGTTTTCATCCGAGGTTCAGGTCAGACTAGATGGAGCGACCCGGACCAAACCACTGGTTCAGTCCGTCTCCTGGTTCTTCTACGAGCGCTGTCAGCGTGAAATTGGTGAAATCAGTGAAATCAGTGACGTGTCACGTTTTGGAGTGACGCAATGACGTGGCTGTCATTTGGCTCCGTGAACTGTGGAACAAGAACCGGTTCGTTGGTGGTGCTCATTTAAGAACCTGTCTGAACTAGAACCTGAACTAGCTCCTGGTTCTTGTTGGTGGAAAAGCCCTGTTTTAGTCATTTAGCTCAATAGCGTATTAGCTTTGTTTGCCAGGCAACATGTGCTAACACTGCTAACACTGCTAACACTGAAATATGATTTAAGTACCTTCATCATATTAAGCTGCTTGTTAGCATTTTTGGCATGTTAGCACATTAGCATATTTAGCACAGTTAGTATTTTAAACTACATTTTAGCATTTTAGCACTGTAAGCATTTAGCAACTTTTTTAGAAACAATTAGCACTTTAGCAATGTTAGCACTTTTAGTGATGTTAAAAGTTTCAACAACTTTAGCATTCTGAGCAACTTTAGCATTTTTAGCTTTTTTTATAGCATTTTTAGCTTGGTAAGGCTGGGTCGTCCTGTGGTTCTGGTTCTGGTTCCAGGGACCCGGTAAGGCTGGGTCGTCCTTTGCCCTGGACTGCGGGTCTGGAATCGGTCGGGTCTCGCGCTCGGTCTTGCTGCCGGTCTTCCAGAAGGTGGACTTGGTGGACATGGTGGAACGGTTCCTGCTCACGGCCCACCAGGACTTCCTGGACCAGGACCAGGCGGACCGCGTGGAGACCCTGTTCTGCTACAACCTGCAGGACTTCAGCCCGACCCAGGACAAGTACGACGTGGTCTGGATCCAGTGGGTGGCGTGTGAGTAACTAGAGTTACTAGAGTAACTTCAGCCCGACCCGGGACAAGGACATTGTAGTCTGGATCCAGTTGGTGGCCTGTGAGTAACTAGAGTAACTAGAGTAACTTCAGCCCAACCCGGGACAGGTACAATGTGGTCTAGATCCAGTGGGTGGCCTGTGAGTAACTAGAGTAACTAGGGTAACTTCAGCCCGACCCGGGACAAGTACAATGTGGTCTGGATCCAGTGGGTGGCCTGTGAGTAACTAGAGTAACTTCAGCCTGACCGGGGACAAGTACAACATTGTCTGAGTCCAGTGGGTGGCCTGTGAGTAACTAGAGTTACGAGAGTAACTTTTTCCTAATGATAGTTCACCTGACGGATAAGTAATTTTTTTCTTAATGTAACTAAGCTACAAATGTAACTTTCCCAATGCTGGGTCACCTGATAGTTCAGAATGGTACAGTAAAGTACGGTAACTAAAGAAACTTTATACATAATATAACGAATATAACTTAAGTGGCCCCCGTCCAGCTCAGTAGGTAGAGCATGAGACTCTCAGTCTCCAGGTAGAGGGTTCATGTCCCACGCTGGGCGCCACCTTCCTGTGAGCTCTTCACCTTCCTGTGGGCTCTCCACCTTCCTGTGGGCTCTTCACCTTCCTGGGGGCTCTCCACCTGCAGGAAGGTTCTTATGGTGCAATGTGATCTGGGTGACGGTGCTCAGACTGTCACCTCCACCACCTGGAAACAGAGAAGAGGGAGAAGGAGAAGGTGGATGGAAGGATGGATGGATGGATGTAACTAAAGTAACCTTTTGTGATACAAGATCACCTCATGTGCAAGTAACTAAAGTAAAGAAAGTAACCAAAGTAAATATTTTTCCCGATGATTTGTCATTTGACAGATAAGTAACTTTTCTCTTAAAGTAACTAAAGTTAATATTTTACCTTATGCTAGGCCACCTGACGGATAAGTAGTTTATTGCTTACTGTAACTAAAGTAGCTAAATTAACTGTTTTCATGATGCTAGATTCCTGAAAGATAAGTAACTTTTGTCTTATTGTAAGTAAAGTAACTACTTTTTCCAATTCTTGGTCACATGACAGATAAGTCACTTTCTAAAAGTAACTAAAGTAACTACTTTTACCAAAGCTAGGTCACCTGACAGATAAATTATTTTTTCTTCACGTAACTTTAGCACTTTCTTTCAGGTGCTAGGTCACCTGATGGATAAATAACTTTTTTCTGCAAGTAATTCAAGTACAGAAAGTACCTAGAGTAAAATAAGTAACTTTTCCATTGCTAGGTCACCTGACAGATCAGTAACTTTTTTTGTATTGTAAGTAAAGTAACTAAAGGAACCACCTGCTCGGTTCCAGGTCACCTGATGGATAAGTAACTTTTTTGTAATGTAACTAAAGTAACTAAATAAACAATTTTCTCACTTCTAGGTCATCTGATGGATAAGTAACTAAATTAACTTTTTACAAAGTATAACTAATGTAACAAAAGTTAATTTTTGCACCTCAGGGGCAAGTAATTGAAGCAACTAAAGTAAAGAAAATAACTAAGTAAATTAAGTAACTCCCCAATTCCAGGTCACTTGATGGATGAATAACCTTTTTCTGAAAGTAACTATTTTGCTCAATGCTAGGTCACCTGACGGACAAGGACCTGATGAACTTCCTGCGTCGTTGTCGGAAGAGTCTTCGTTCGGACGGCGTGATCATCCTGAAGGACAACATGGCGCGGCAGGGTGCTAAACTAGATGTTAGCGATAGCAGTGTTAGCCGTCACCTGGACGTCATGCGTGTCATTATCGCTGCCGCCGGACTGCAGATCCTCGCCGTGGAGCATCAGGACGGATTCCCCGACATCATCATGCCTGTCTGGATGATCGCCATGCGCTAGCTAGCTATAGCTACATAGCTACCAGCTAGATTCAAAAACATTAATTTTATCCAAAACAACTACCTGCTAGCTTATAAAGCAACAATGTTAGTGTTGTAATTTTTGTAAGCTAGCTCCAAAACGACTATGCTAGCCAAAATCACTCCGTGGTATAAAAAGCTAAAAATGTCTCAGCGCTAGCAAAAAAGTTAGGAAGAAACAACGGCAAAATTAGTCAATGCTAGTTAGCCAAAACGACTCAATGCACGCTAGCCAAAGTGACTCGATGCTTGCTGGACAAAATGACTCAATGCTAGCTGGCCTCAATGATTCAATGCTAGATAGCAAAAACAGCTCAGCGCTAGCAAAAACAGCTTCAGGCACTAACTTCAGACACCACAGAAAATTGACTAAGCTAGCAAGAGGCAACACAAAAATGACTCCATGCTAGCTTATGTAACAACGTTGTTTATAAACCGCTCAATGCTCATTTGTAAACTACGCCAAATGATTACGCTAGCAAGAAACAATGCCAAAATGACTCAGTGTAAAAACAACTTTGCACTAGCCGTAACAGAAGCAATTGAACTGACTGTAATAGCAGCATTAGCATGATGATAGCTTGATGCTCACTCTTGTTAGCTCGACAATAACTTGAAGTCAGCTTGATGTTAGCATCACTGTAAAACTGGAAAAGTTAGCATGTAGCTTAGTTGATATTTTAACAGTGTAAAAACAAAGTGAAGATTAGCTTTGAAACAGCTGTCGTGATGCAAACAGTGATGTAAATATTTAGTTTTTTTAACGATTTAGCTGGAAAATAAAATCTGTGAAACTTTTCATCTCATTGTGTTTTCATGCTTTAGCGTTAGCACTGCTCGGGTGAGCTTGTGCCGTGTCTAAGCATTTGACTTAGCGTACAAGAAGTATTGCAAACAACTACGACTAATTTAACTTTGCGAGTAAAACAACTCCAGCAACAATTAGCTATGTTAGCACTTTTCACCCACAATGTAAGCTATTTATTTTATTTATTTTATTTATTTGACCACTTGTAGCATTTTCATAGCAAATTTTGTTGACTCTTTTAATTAGATTTACTCAATACCGTAAAACCTGTGTAGAGGCACCCTACAATCCAAGGGCAAGTGTCCCCTGAAGACAGGTGTCCTCACTTCAGGGGGACGGGTCACGACGACAAATTGTAGGACCAGTTGATATTGAATGAACCAAAATACCAAATAAGTTATGATTATTTAAAAGTACATAACTGAACCAAGACAAGCTGTATACATTATAAATACATACTGTATGTACATAAGATGTATATAAGATAATTATTAAACAAGATTTAATGTACTTCAGGGACCACATACAGTCCAGTTTCATCCTGAGTGGACCAGACTGGTAAAATATTACTATAATAACCTTTAAATTTATGCCTGGAAGTTTTTCCTTGTTGTTGTCACAGTGGATGTAATGAAATTGTCTATATCTTCACAAGATCAAACAGTTAGAACTGAAAATGATTACAATCTCAACATAAAGTCAATTTTAATGAAACATTTTGGTGCAAAATACAAAGAAATGTCAAAATCTTAATCTTGAAATAAAATCCTCTCTAAGCTCCTGGCTTGGTGGGACCAGAGTGGAGCCTCTTGGTGGTTCTGGTCCTCGGGCCTCATGTCCTCTGCTGGTATGTGAAAATCAAACTTAAGTACTGGTGACGTCAAACTTGTCATCCGCCCTGTGCGCGAGGCTCCGCCCCTCGGCGAGGCTCCGCCCCTCGGCGAGGATTCTCGGGATCGTTACGTTATAGAAGTGTAGTATGGAGGCAGTCGTGTATCACCTGCAGCCTGAATATTCCAATAATCTGGTCCAGTCCAGCTATTCTGGCCGTTTCAGTGTCGCTCAGATTGAGATTCACCAGGAGAACCTGTCTGTTGTCCTCGTCAGCAGGTTGTCCTCATTAAGGTGAGTTAACAGGTAAATGTGTGACGTGTCCGCTCAGTACAGGTCACTGTTGCCAACTTGGCGACTCTTCAGGTCCTGTTGGCGACTTTTTTTGTGAAAAGCGACTAGCGACAAATCTGGCGCCATTTTCTGGGTTACTGGCGACTTTCTAGTGCGTTTGGCGCCTCTGAGGTGAAAGCAGGTTTGGTTCTACAGTCACTGTGGTCAAGGAGCAGCAGGTCCTGCTGTGAGCCCCTCCCCCGTCCTGAGGTCAGTCTGACTGTCCCTCCCTCCGTCCTGCAGCCAGACCAGAGGACACCCTCACCACACTGCGTCCACACTGAGAAGGGACCGAGCAAGGCCGCCGCTGCTTTACTGAGCGGCAAGTCAATATAAACGTGTTTTCAATCACACTAAAGCAGCTCATTTGCAGTTCTAAACATATTCGGGGCATTTTTTTTACTTACTTTGTCGATGTTATTCTTCTTCCCTACAGCGTGTCTTACAATTACACGCTAATGTCAGATTAAGCAAATTAGGCGATGACGTCATTTAGCAACTTCTAGCGACTTTGAGGACGGCCAATAGCTACTTTCCTTACAGTGGAGTTGGCCACTCTGGTACAGGGTGTCCGCTCTTACCGGGTCCCCTCCTCACAGGTTCTACTGTATTCACTTTTAAAGTATTCACTTTTATTTAATTTAAACTAATAAAAAAGATTTAAGGATCAATTTTATTATTTTGTTTATCTATTTCATTTATTGATTTATTAATATATTTTACCAATAACTTACATTTATTTTTGATAGTATTTAAGTGCAGTTTTGTCTTCCTATTTTTTTATTTCACTTTTATCCTTTTCTGTTTCATTTAATTCACTTTTGATTTAATTATTTGTTTTATTGATTTAAAATTTTGTATGACTTTTAATTCTATTACACTGTGAGATTGCGCCCTTGTTAAAACCTGTATGTTCCGTTAGCTCGTTAGCATTAGCTTCTGTGTGAATCATTCAGATTGTGGCTAGTCGCTACACTAATACTTTCCAGCTGTCCTCCCTCCCCCCACTTCCTCTCTCTCAGTCTCTCTCTTTCTATCTCTCTCTCTCGCTTGCTCTCGCTCAGTCTCGCTCTCTCTCTCTCTCTCAGTCTCTTTCTCTCTGTCTCTCTCCCGCTAGCTCACCCCACCACCTGTTTAGCATTAGCGTGCGGCAGCGGTGTCTCATGAAAGCGTTGCTGTCCTGTGAGCTAACATGCTAACGCTATAGCGTGCTAACTTCACATCCTGTATGAATTAAACCCCCCTCCCTCCCCCGCCCTCGTAGCATGTTAGCCAAGCGGGCTGTCACCTTGTCACTAGCGGTTAGCGTTGCCGACACTCAGCAATCGGCGCTTGTGAAGATCAACGTCAGCACTAGCCGCAGGAATGCAAGGGGGAGACTAGCTAAGCTAAAGATCGGGGAGTTCACATGGAGGGTTTAGCGTGTAGCATGCTAATGTTAGTGAAGGGCGAGAGTAATACAGCAGCATGAAATGCTAGACTCAGTGTTAGCATTTAATAATAGCCTCGTTGATAGACTAATTATTAGCTTGTAATGCTAGCTTCAATGTTAGCCTTTGATGGTAGCCTCAATGTTAGCTTTATTGTTAGCCTTTGAAGCTAGACTGAGCTTAAGAATTTGCTTCAAAGCTAGTCACGTTGTAAGCTTCAGAGCGAACCTCATTATTAGCCTTTAATGCTAGCTTCATCATTAGCTTTTAAAGCTAGTGTCAGCGATACTTTTTAAAACTAACCAGAGGGTTAGCCTCAGTATTTGCCTCAGAGCTAATCACAGTGCTAGCCTTATTAGCCTTCAATGCTAACCTCCCAGCTCGCCACATGATGGCGCTGTGTCTCTTTTTTTCTGTCTCGTTTTTGTTGCCCTCATGAAAACTCAAAATGCACCGGAGAGGCAAGTAGGGTGGGGGCAACCAAAGGGAGGGGGTAATTAATTCCAGATGTTTGACATTTAAAATCCCCCACAAACCTTCATTTGCCAACTAGCGGACTAGCTGAGGGGAGAAAGTCCTGTTGCTGCGGGCTAACGCTAATTGGCACGCTAACCCCAGGGGAGCAGTAGTGTTAGCATTTGTTAGCACACGCGCTAACATGGGATTGTTTGTTTTAACAGGAGGAGAGGCAAGTGACACAAATTGCAAAGCTAACATCATCAGTGACTGGGACAGATTCTTAACATGATGCTAATGCTAACAGTAGAGTTGTGATAGTTTGTGGCTTAGCATATTGCTAATGCTAACAGTAGTTGTGATAGAGAGGGTGTGGCTTAGCATAATGCCTATATTATACATAAAGTCTAACAGTAGTCGTGATAGTTTGTAGCTAAAATTTTAATGTTTTTTTTTTAATAATTTTTGTATGTTTTTGTGATTTTTCAATCGTTTCCGTTTTTGTTTTCCCACATTTTCATGTTTTTCTGTTTTCCAACATTTCCGTATATTTTAGTCTGTTTTTGTGGTTTTTGGAACGTTTCCCTACTTTACCATACATTTTCAAATTTTTTCCTATGTTTTCAACCATTTTTGTACATCTACATTTTTCGTAAATTTTTGTGTTTTCTTCTTCTTCTTCTTCTTCTTCTTCTTCTTCTTCTTCTTCTTCTTAATTTGGTTTAAACAGCTGTTGGCATCCATGAAGTGGCATTACCGCTATCTGCTGGTTCCTATCGTGTTTTCATACTTTACATACCTTTTCTCTACAGTTTCCTGAGTGTACTCACGTTTTCCTATGTGTTCTGTATGTTTTCCATCATTTCCGTGCATTTTTCATGTTTTCGTGATCATACATCTTCATGTTTTAATGCTTTTTTTGTACATTTTTCAAACATGTTCATACTGCACACTGACTTTTTTTTTTTTAATTGCAACTGTTTGGGTTCTCTGCGGTGTGTTTCCCCTTAGCCTGGGGGCGGGGGAGGGTGGGGGCATTAATATGCACTGATGACATCATCAGGAAATTTTTTTCCCCTCATCTCGATGACTTTTTGCTTGTTTTGGCTGGACAACGACTCAGCGGGGATTTTTCCTCCCCCCACCCCCCACCCCATCTTGAAATATTGCTCCAGTCACCCCTTTGAAGCGTCTTGCCCACATCTGGAGGCAATATGTGGGGAAGGGGGGCAACTAGCACTCTGCTAGCATCACGTGACAAGAGACAACAAGTCGTAAATACACTTAAATACACCGGAGTATAGAAGAAGAAATGACCCACTAAAAATCCCTAAATACCCCCACAAATACCCCAAATTACAATGGTAGAAAAATCCTAACATACACCCAGATATGACCCCATAAATCCCCAAAATACCCCAGCAATTGCCTTAGAATAAACTTGAAAATATCCTGACAACCCCCTCAAATAAAGTGAAATACCCTCATAAATACCCAAAATACCACGGAACATGACCCAAAATTCACCTAATAATAAACCCTAGATACCCCCATATATCCCCTAAAATACCCCACACATAACCCAAAGTTCACCAAATAATGCCATAGATACCCCCAAATACTCCTCAAAATACTCTAAGGATATTCTTGTGGTATTTAAGGGTGCTTAAATACACCCAAAATGATTCAAAACAAACCAAGAATACCTGCAAACACCCCCCCCCCCAAAATACCCCCATGACTAACCCAAAATATACCCTACAAATAAGCCCCAAATGCCCCCTTAGATACCCCCAAAGTGCTCTCCCAGATACCCCTCAAATTCCTCACAAATACCTCAAACACCCCCACAATTGCTCCAAATACTGTCATAAATACACCCAATATATCCCCAAAGTGCCCCAAAATTAATCCAATCCCAGATACCCCACAACTACTCCCAAATAGCACTTTAAATATCCCCAAAATACCAAATCAAATACCCCTCCAAAGCTTCTCAGATACCCCTGAAATACCCTTTTCAATACTCCAAACACTCTCTAAATACCACCACAACCCCCCCAAAAAAAATACAAAATACAGCTTGAAGATCCCCATAAGTAGCCCCACAAATGCCCCAAATTACAACAAAAATCCCCCAAAATACAACAAAGTACCCCCCAAGTACCCCCTACACTTAGCTCATACACCCCCATTAATACCCCCAGATACCTCAGAAATACTCCCAGAAAATAACCAAAATGCCCTGAAATACTCCATTAAATACATCCTTAAATACCTCCCAAATACTCCCAAAAAAGACCCCCTTAAGTAGTAAATTAGCAATAAAGCTAAATTTAGTCCAAAGCACATGTTAGCAAACATGTTAAACTAGTTTCACCACCAGTTAGCATAATTGCCATTTTGCTACAAGCTAAAGCTAGCCACAGCCATGCTGCCACAGGCTAACTCCACCCACGCTCTTCCCGTGATCTTTTAGCACACTGCTCGCGCACACATCTGTTGGCCATTAGCCGCTAGTGTTGCTGGCAACTGTACGCAGGGGCGATTAGCTTTAACGAGCCTGTTAGCGTCTTTACGATGGCGGAGGAGCTGGCACCGGTTCGACACGCTAAGCTAACTGCACGCGCTGACGCTATATGTTAGTGCTCCGGACCTGGGCGCTAACCACTACAGCAAGGCGTCGTGGGAGCGGTTAGCATTCGTTGATTTAATATTTTAATGAGACATTTATGAGTGTTTTGTGTTTTCTTCATGGAAGACTAATAAGCAAATTAAATGCTAACAGGAAGCTAACACGCTAAATGCTGGGGTTTTAGCTTTGCTAGCAATCTGTTGGCTCACTTATCAGCAAGAAGTAACCTTTGAAGCTGTTGCTAGCTTTTAGCATGTTTGGTAAGTAGTTCTAAGGTTAGCGTAGCATGTTTGCTACTGGCTTTAGTTTTATTTGTGAAACTGTTATAGGTCTAGCTTTAGCTTCATTGTTTGCATCTTTGCTAGCAGTTAGCTGTTAGCATGTTTCACCGGTTTGTGGGTTAGCTTTTAGCTGTTTGCATGTTTATTTATGGGTTATCCGTTAGCATTATGCTTGTCTCTCACTGTTTGTGAGTTTGTAGCTAGCTTGTTAGCTTGACTCTCAGTATTTACAACTTCGCCGTTAGCTGGTGTCTTAGTATTAATGACATAGCAGTTAGCTGTTTGCTTGTCTCTTAGTAATTATAACTTAGCCTCTAGCAGTTAGCTTGTTAGATTGTCTCTTTATATTTATGACTTAGCCGTTAGCACTTAGCTTATCTCTTTATATTTGGATTTATTATTTAGCCATTAGAAGTTAGCTTGTTTCTTTATATTTATGACTTAGCCTCGAGCAGTTAGCTTGTCTCTTTATATTTAAGACATAGCCTAGCCATTAGCAGTTCGCTCCTCTCTCAAAGTGCTGACTCATCCTCTGTGTTTCCAGAACTCTGCATTTTAAAAAAAAGTTTATGTCAGCATTTTCCCGCTAACTCTCTCCCTGCGCTAGACAAACGCCAAAAACCTTTCACACACACCCCAAGGGGGTGGGGGTGGGGTGGGGGGATAAATCTTTATCACCCCCCCCCCCCCTTCTTTCTTTCCGCTAATAGATCTTTTAGCTAATGAGTCATGGCTAGCATTTTAAAAAAAAAAACAGTCCGTGGGAGAAGCGGTTAACGGGGTGGCTAACAAGCTAACAACGCCAGATGACCGCTAATAGCCCCCCCCCCCCCCCTCACGGGGGCTTCTAATGGAATCCAGATGCTACAAAACCGCCACGCTGCTAGCTAATGAAATAAAAAAAAAACAAACAGCACAGCGCTGCGGAAAAAAGAAAGAGCTAAAAATAGGAGCACTGGCGGCTAATGGGAGAGGAGTGGTGTCGCATCTAGCTGGAGATTTAAACCCACCCCCCACCACAAAACCAGATCCCCCTGAAATACCCCTCGAAAAACTTTGAAAAAATAAAAACAACCCTTTTTTAACCTTCCCCCCCAAAAAATCTAACCCCGTTCCCCTCAAACCTTGAAAAAGAAACCCTGAAACCCCCCCAAAGAAAGTCCAACTCCCGCAAAGAACCCCCCCTCTAAAAAAACCAACACTGGAAAAACCCCTCCTGAACCCCCCTAAAAAACCCTGAACGAAACACTGCCCCCCCCACCCCCACACACACACACCAAACCCCAACAACTTGTTGCGGTTCAGACGAGGTCAGCAAATAATACCCCTAGCGGGTAATTCAAAGCTAGTAGTGCTAAAAAGCATTTCAACCCCTCCTTCCCCTCCCTCCACACACACACACACACACACATCTCTGTGGAGCGGGGGGGGGGGGGGGGGGGGACTCTAATGAACCATGTTCCTGACCCGTCGCTGATGCTAACACGCTAACATCTGGCCAGCGTGCGCCGCTCTGTCTGAACCCCCCCCCCCCACACACACACACACACACACTGAGTCATTCTGCCCCACAGGGTATTTACAAGAAGAGGGTATTTGGAGGAGGGGGACTAAGGTCAGACCTGATGCTCCTGCTTTGTTTCACCAATAGTTAGCATCGCAAAGCCAGTGGCAGAGCTGATGGATTAGCATATTTAAGCTATCAGCATAGCTAACATATTAGCATACATAGGCTATTAGCATAGCTGACATATTAGCATAGCGTACATTTTGACCTACTAGCATAGATAACATATTAGCATAGCTAATCCATTAGCATAGCCTATTAGCCCACATAGCTAACAAATAACCTATTAGCATAGTTAACATGTTAGCATTGCTGAGCTTTTAGCATAAGCCACCAAATTTACTTGTCGTATCTCGATTACATCCTACAACGCTGTTGTCAAGCTAACGTTAGTGACAGCTCGCAGTAGTAATGCTAATGGCTTACGCAAACCATCAATTATATTAAATAAATAAATAAATAAATAAATGTGATATATTTTTGATCAGGTAGAATATTAGGGCTTCCCTTTGGGTCCTTATAAATTTATTTTATTTTTGATCAGGCAGCATGTTGGACTTCCCTTCGGGTCTTGTGACGTGGCAAATCAACAAAGATGGTGGACTTGCCAGAAGTTTTTTAAAAAGTTTGTATTCAATTTAAAAACATGAAAAACATTTAAAAAGTTTGATTTCTTCACCTGGAATTAGTATATTTTCATGTTTGTATACGTGGTGGAGTCAACATGAGCGGCTGGGCGGGATTCTCAGATGAAGAGTTGCGGAGGATGCAGCAACGGAAGGTCGCGGAACAGAAGCCGACTCACAGTGCCTCTTCTTCGGCTCAGATTTCGAAGAAGAAGCAGGTAAGTTCCGTTTCCCGGAGCCGGGAGAAGAGGAGCCAGGCACCCGGGGGAGAGGCGCTGCAGGCCGGACAGCAGCGAGCAGAAACATCGCTGAGGAGACATGGAGCTCCGGAGGAAGAGGAGGGGGAGAAGGTGGAGACCGAGAGCCGACCAGAAGTGAAGCAGAGGCCCGCGACAGAAAGCGAAGAGACCCGGGAGGAGGTGAAGAAGATGAAGGAAGAGGAGGAGGTGAAGGAGCTGGAGAAGCAAGAAGCGGAGAGGTGAGTGAAAAGTGAGGGAAAATGAATATATGAAGAAATAACTTTTCATTAAATAACAAAATTTGAAAATGCATAAAAGAAATAAAATGTAAAAGAAAATTAAATAAAAATACGTAAATAAAAAACTATCCACAAAATAAAGGTATTAAAAAGATGAAAATTCCAGAAAATAACAAATGTCCAGACAATTAATAAAAAATTTGAAAATAGTTCAAACAAAAAGTCCTCAATTTTATTTTTAAATCTAGAAACCACCGACAGAATAACATTTTTAAAAATTTCCTAAATAATGTAAAAAATTCCAGAGCAAAAAAAAGAATCTTGAAAATATGTTAGCATTTTTGTATACCAATTTACTGTAGTTTAGGATATTTTACACTGGTTTTAGCCTCGTTTTTCTGCTATTTTACAATGTTTTACACCAGTCTTGACTAGTCTTGAGCTGGTTAACGCATGTTAATGAAGTGTGTGTGTGTTAACGTGTGTTAATTCCCCATTAGGGTCGTGCGTTCTCGTCTTGAGCTTCTTCAGCAGCAACAAACTCTGATGGAGGAACAGAACCGAGTCAAGAAAGACTTGCTGACCCGGACGCTGCACATTAAGTACGTTATTTCTGCTGAGTCATGGTTCCTTTAACAAAGTATCGAGTCATAGTTCAAACTGCTGAGTCGTGGTGCAAACTACTGAATCGTTGCACAAACTGCTGAGTCGTGGTTCCTCTAACAAAGTGCAGAGTCATGGATCAAATTGCTGAGTCATGTTTGTTCAAAGTGCCAAATCATGGTTAATAGTACAGAGTTCATTGTTCAGAATAGCCGCTGTTCCACCACCATGCCGGAGCGTGGCAGAGCGGGAGGTTACGGTATGGCAAAGCGCACCCAGGTCCAACTCTTGCGGTCCCACCACAGAAAATATGGTAAAAATGTAGGCGGGGTTGAGAACGACTCGGAGACACGTCCAGCGAAGAACATGGAAGCGACCGGCGGCCGTCCAAGTTGTTGTCTGTGACTCAGGTTAAACTTTCTCATTGTAAACAGCAGCGTCCAGCTCCTGATGAATCTCCTCCTCCTGGTCCTGAGAGGAGCGTCTGTGTCTCGCTAGAAGACGCCATGTTGTGTTGCGGCGACGTTTCAATAAACCAGTAAACAAATCCACCAGTGCGCAAAGCGACGTATGTAAACAACAACAGGAGGGTTTATTGTCGTTGAAATAATTAAATATTGAGGGCAATTAGAGAGTGACGATTGTAACTACCAATCAGCAGACGGCTGCGTTGTCGCTCCTCCTCACAGACCTGTTCCTCAGTGCTAGGTACCTCAACGGAGGGGGAGCGGAAAATCGTACCTTAAAAAAATGTGGCGAGCCATGGTTGAAACCGACAGGGCAAAAACAGCCTAGTCATTCTGCCAAGTCATGATTTCTCTATTAAAGTGCTGAGATCATGGTTGTTAAACTGCCGTGTCATGCCCCCCCCCACTCCAGGCAGCAGCAGACGCAGGCCGAGGCGGCCGTCTTGCGCACTGTCAACGCGGAGCTGCAGCAGCTGGAAACCATGGCAACCAGTGACATCGTAATCCTGAGGGGACGAATCGAGGAGGCTGACTGGGAGTACAGCAAAGCCAGGCAAATACTGACCCAGGGTTGGGGGGGGGGATACTGACGTGGGGTTCCGTCTATCTTTCGACCTTTTGACCTTCCTTTTGATGTCGGGAAACGGGATGACCATCTGATTTTCGTTTTCTGATTTGATATTTAGAGACAAAAAAATGGGAGACGGCTCGTCTCCTGTTTCCTGTTATGTGTTTGTTTAACAAAAATCGGGAAACAAAATACGACCGCAATTCTTTATTTCAAGTTTGATTTGCCGGAAAACCCGGAATTCGAGTCTCTTTTTCGTTTGATGGGAGAGAAAACGACGCATCGCGTTGCTGCCCCCTTCAGTCTGCCTGTGAGCAGACACACACAACTAGACCCCCACCCATCGACACCCCCTCCCGTCCAGTCCGCCACCCTGGGAGTTTGGAACGTGGTCTGAGCGCTTTAAGATCGAACTGTGATGGAGTCATTCATTTTGTTTCGTGGTGGGAAAAGAGTGAGCCTGCGGGAGGAAGACGTGTCGGTGGAGAAGGTCTGCCGAGGTTTTCAGGTGTGTAAACATCATGTCATGGCAAAGGTTTGGATTCTGATGTTTGTGGGGAAGGGGGGGGGGGTTACTGAATGAACTTTGGCTCGCATTATTTTAGAGCTATGTGGGGCTCGTACTGTTTACTACACACTGCCTAAAACTTTCTTTTTACTCTCTAATGGGAATAAAACACTCAATTGTTTTTTTAAATTTCTTCTGTCCTCACAGTGATAATAAACAGAACTGAACTGAAATGTCTCAGGTTGACTACAGTTTGATGAAGAAAAATTACATAATAATTACTAAGTCATTTCTTCCTAAAATGGTAGCCTATATGTTTTTCATGACGACCTTGGTGCCGCGGTGTTGTTTGGATGACTGTGAATCAATAAGAGTTTAATGTTGTCCAGTTCATTTTAAATGTAATATATTTTCCATTCTATCCAAATTTACAGGTGAGTGTTGTGACTGTACATCACAGGTGATGGCAACCAGCAGCCATTTCTCCTGAGGCCTCTGGGAGATTCCCCACCATGAGCCTCACCAACCGAGGGCATTATGAGGTGATCAGGGGCCAACAATGACCCCAGTGACCCCTGTGAGTAGGGCACCTGTCCCCTTCTCTTTCACCTTGTCCTCTGTGTCCTCAGCGGGTCCTGGAAGACCCCCACCATTTGGTGCTCCCTGACCAATTGGTTTTTTGAGACCACTGCAAAGGTAAAGGTTACTATTTGATCATGTATTTGACATTTCCAGCTGAAATGTCATTAAAAAATATATAAATGTAAATCCACCACCTCCCTCCAATCAGAACAGAGCTGATCATTACTTATTTATTATCTGGAATGAATGAATTATGGATTTGATGGTGAACTACTGGATGACTTCATCTTCCCTCAGGAATAAATAAAGTGTATCAATGTTTATCCATTACATAGATATTTGTCCTGCTGTTGCGGTTTATTGTTCAAATTTCTAAGTTACTTTTACACGCACTTTGATCCTGCTGTAGCAGTTTATTGGTGAAATGTAATGCTGCACAAAAAGTTTATCCTGCTTTTGCCGTTTACTGTTAAATCTATTGTCAATAAATCAATTCAGTGTTGTTTGAAATAGTATGTAATAAATTCATATTTATTTCATATCCCAGGCATTGGTTAAGTTTGTTGATTTTGATTTCTTTCTAAATTCATGAACAAACCTTGTCTTAATCTTGTGCTGCAACAAAGAAAAGATTTAAAGATGAATTTAAAGACTGCCTTTATTGGCAGAACAAATTCTCTCATTGAGAATAAATGTTTAGTTAAAATCATATGTTCCCTTTTTTTCTTTGCTGTTTCATCACTGACTCGAATGAGGTGTTGCAGAGCCTCCAGAAAGGGTGTAAGGTTGTCGTTGGCGATGTCATCAGAGGAGTGATGTCATCAAACAGAGGAGTGATGTCATCAAACAGAGGAGTGATGTCATCAAACAGAGGAGTGATGTCATCAAACAGTGATGTCAAACAGGAGGTATGTCATCAAACAGGAGTGATGTCATCAAACAGAGTGATATCTAACTGGAGGGATGTCATCAAACAGAGGAGTGATGTCATCAAACAACGGGTTTTCATCAAACAGGAGTGATGTCATCAAACAGAGGAGTGATGTCATCAAACAAGGGATGTCATCAAACAGGAGTGATGTCATTAAACAGGAGTGATGTCATCAAACAGAGGAGTGGTGTCAAACAGGAGGGATGTCATCAAACAGGAGGGATGTCATCAAACAGGAGGGATGTCATCAAACAGGAGGGATGTCATTAAACAGGAGGGATGTCATCAGAGGAGGGATGTCATCAGAGGAGGGATGTCAAACAGAGGAGTGGTGTCACACAGGAGGGATGTCATCAAGCAGAGCAGTGATGTCATCAAACAGGAGGGTTGTCAGACAGAGGAGTGATGTCAAACAGGAGGGATGTCATCAAGAAGAGGAGTGATGTCATCAAACAGAGGAATGATGTCATCAAACAGGAGTGATGTCATCAAACAGAGGAGTGATGTCAAACAGGAGGGATGTCATCAAACAGAGGAGCGGTGTCAAACAGGAGTGATGTCATCAAACAGAGGAGTGATGTCAAACAGGAGGGATGTCATCAAACAGAGGAGTGATGTCAAACAGGAGGGATGTCATCAAACGGGAGTGATGTCATTAAACAGAGGAGGGATGTCATTAAACAGGAGTGATGTCATCAAACAGAGGGGTGATGTCATCAAACAGGAGTGATGTCATCAAACAGAGGAGTGATGTCATTAAACAGGAGTGATGTCATCAAAACAGAGGAGGGATGTCATTAAACAGGAGTGATGTCATCAAACAGAGGAGTGGTGTCAAACAGGAGGGATGTCATCAAACAGAGGAGTGGTGTCAAACAAGAGGGATGTCATCAAACAGAGGAGTGGTGTCAAACAGGAGGGATGTCATCAAACAGGAGGGATGTCATCAAAAAGAGGAGTGATGTCATCAAACAGAGTGATATCTAACTGGAGGGATGTCATCAAACAGGAGTGGTGTCCAACAGGAGGGATGTCATCAAACAGAGGAGTGGTGTCAAACAGGAGGGATGTCATCAAACAGAGGAGTGGTGTCAAACAGGTGGGATGTCATCAAACAGGAGGTATGTCATCAAACAGAGTGATATCTAACTGGAGGGATGTCATCAAACCGAGGAGTGGTGTCAAACAGGAGGGATGTCATCAAACAGAGGAGTGATGTCATCAAACAGAGGAGTGATGTCGTCAAACAGAGTGATATCTAACTGGTGGGATGTCATCAAACAGGAGTGGTGTCAAACAGGAGGGATGTCATCAAACAGGAGGGATGTCATCAAACAGAGGAGTGGTGTCAAACAGGAGGGATGTCATTAAACAGTGATGTCATCAAAAAGAGGAGGGATGTGATCAAACAGAGGAGTGGTGTCATCAAACAGAGGAGTGGTGTCAAACAGGAGTGGTGTCATCAAACAGAGGAGTGGTGTCATCAAATAGAGGAGTGGTGTCAAACAGGAGGGATGTCATCAAACAGAGGAGTGGTGTCAAACAGGAGGGATGTCATCAAACAGAGGAGTGATGTCAAACAGGAGGGATGTCATCAAACAGAGGAGTGATGTCAAACAGGAGGGATGTCATCAAACAGAGGAGTGATGTCATCAAACAGAGGAGTGGTGTCATCAAACAGAGGAGTGGTGTCAAACAGGAGGGATGTCATCAAACAGGAGGGATGTCATCAAACAGAGTGATATCTAACAGGAGGGATGTCATCAAACAGGAGTGGTGTCACACAGGAGGGATGTCATCAAACAGAGGAGTGATGTCATCAAACAGAGGAGTGGTGTCAAACAGGAGGGATACCATCAAACAGAGGAGTGATGTCATCAAACAGAGGAGTGGTGTCATCAAACAGAGGAGTGATGTCATCAAACAGGAGGGATGTCATCAAACAGAGGAGTGATGTCATCAAACAGATGAGTGGTGTCAAACAGGAGGGATGTCATCAAACAGAGGAGTGATGTCAAACAGGAGGGATGTCATCAAACAGAGGAGTGATGTCAAACAGGAGGGATGTCATCAAACAGAGGAGTGATGTCATCAAACAGAGGAGTGGTGTCATCAAACAGAGGAGTGGTGTCAAACAGGAGGGATGTCATCAAACAGGAGGGATGTCATCAAACAGAGTGATATCTAACAGGAGGGATGTCATCAAACAGGAGTGGTGTCACACAGGAGGGATGTCATCAAACAGAGGAGTGATGTCATCAAACAGAGGAGTGGTGTCAAACAGGAGGGATACCATCAAACAGAGGAGTGATGTCATCAAACAGAGGAGTGGTGTCATCAAACAGAGGAGTGATGTCATCAAACAGGAGGTATGTCATCAAACAGAGGAGTGATGTCATCAAACAGAGTGATATCTAACTGGAGGGATGTCATCAAACCGAGGAGTGGTGTCAAACAGGAGGGATGTCATCAAACAGAGGAGTGATGTCATCAAACAGAGGAGTGATGTCATCAAACAGAGTGATATCTAACTGGTGGGATGTCATCAAACAGGAGGGATGTCATCAAACAGAGGAGTGGTGTCAAACAGGAGGGATGTCATCAAACAGGAGGGATGTGATCAAACAGAGGAGTGGTGTCATCAAACAGAGGAGTGGTGTCAAACAGGAGGGATGTCATCAAACAGAGGAGTGGTGTCAAACAGGAGGGATGTCATCAAACAGGAGGGATGTCATCAAACAGGAGGGATGTCATCAAACAGAGGAATGATGTCATCAAACAGAGGAGTGGTGTCAAACAGGAGGGATGTCATCAAACAGAGGAGTGGTGTCAAACAGGAGGGATGTCATCAAACAGAGGAGTGGTGTCAAACAGGAGGGATGTCATCAAACAGAGGAATGATGTCATCAAACAGAGGAGTGGTGTCAAACAGGAGGGATGTCATCAAACAGAGGAGCGGTGTCAAACAGGGGGGATGTCATCAAACAGGGAGGATGTCATCAAACAGAGGAGTGGTGTCAAAAAGGAGAGATGTCATCAAACAGAGGAGTGGTGTCATCCAACAGAGGAGTGATGTCATCAGAGGAGTGATGTCATCCAACAGAGGAGTGGTGTCATCAAACAGAGGAGTGATGTCATCAAACAGAGGAGTGATGTCATTAAACAGGAGTGATGTCATCCAACAGAGGAGTGATGTCATCAAACAGAGGAGTGATGTCCCAAAAAGCCTCTGAAAATCGTCTTCCAGCCTGTTGTCTCGCCTCATCGGTCATGAATGGCTCGACTCCAAAGCCAGAGACCCTGGTCAAGGATGAGCCTGTCTCTGCATCGTACCAGTCTGCTGCTCCAGAGACACAAGGCAGCAGGTTCTCTGGGATCCTGACTGGACAGAACATTGGGGATCCCTCTTCCTGTAATAGGTTATGACGTGGACACATGAGACAAGAGGAGCATACGAGCAACTGAAACAACCGGTTTACAGGATGTTTTTGCCTTAAACCGTCATGAATAAAGATGGATTAACCCGTCCAAGAAGCTCCCTGGCACACCGGCTGATGCCAACGCTGGCGACCTGGCGTGCCAGGGCTGAGACACAGGACCTGGCGTGCTCCTCCTGCAGACTGAGGACCTCTTGATCCTGCAGATGTGTCAGGCTGGCCTTCATTTTATAGTTGACTCTGTTATTTACGTATAAAGTCAATTATACATGACAATTACATTTTATTGGAGCTCAGTTTAATACAAATCTAATTTTAGTTTGACAAATTTAATAGCTCACAGTAAGAAAAATATACAAACATCCACCCAAATCCTCTCAATGCGATGGTTCTGAAAGTAAAGACAAAACAACAAACAGATTTGAGTATCATGAATAACCTGAGTGTATGTAAACAACAACACAGTTAACTTCCCAAAGTACCGTTCATAAAACCAACAGCAACAAAGAAAAGCTGGGGATGCTGACGCTGCAGAACTGCTGGTGGTTCAGTGTTGAATCTGGAGCCTGATAGTTCCTCCTGCATGACCAGGCTCAGGTAAAACTCTGTCCCCCAGTCTGCTCACAGCTGATCCCACAACCCGGACTGCATCACCGCCTCCCTCTAACAACGGCAAAGAAACACAAACACTATGAGGTGTCTATATGCTTACATGTCTGTCTTTAGGGACAAAAGACAACAGGGTCTAAAGTCATGCTGACTTTTCACAACATGTTGATATAAAATCCTGTCTTGCTGTTAGACGCAAACTATTTTGAATTACTTACAACATGTAATACCATACCTGTACTCCTCCTCATGTATTCTGAGGTTGTTCTTAACTGCCATGGTGGAATGGACAACCAGTGTCCCCCTGGATCACCAAGGGCTCCAACATGAGGAACTCCAAACATCACCAATTTCTCATGTTGGTCAATGTGGAGTTTCTGACCAAAGTAGTCAGCTCAGCCCTGTAGGGGACAGGATTCAGCTCAGCCCTGTAGGGGACAGGATTCAGCTCAGCAGCTCAGCCCTGTAGGGGACAGGATTCAGCTCAGCCCTGTAGGGGACAGGATTCAGCTCAGCAGCTCAGCCCTGTAGGGGACAGGATTCAGCTCAGCCCTGTAGGGGACAGGATTCAGCTCAGCAGCTCAGCCCTGTAGGGGACAGGATTCAGGTTCAGCCCTGTAGGGGACGGGATTCAGCTCAGCCCTGTAGGGGACGGGATTCAGCTCAGCCCTTTAGGGGACGGGATTCAGGTTCAGCCCTGTAGGGGACGGGATTCAGGTTCAGCCCTGTAGGGGACGGGATTCAGGTTCAGCCCTGTAGGGGACGGGATTCAGCTCAGCCCTGTAGGGGACGGGATTCAGCTCAGCCCTGTAGGGGACAGGATTCAGCTCAGCCCTGTAGGGGACAGGATTCAGCTCAGCCCTGTAGGGGACAGGATGGAGGTTCCAGGCTCCCTTAAAGAGAGAAAAAGAATCTAAGCATCATAAATCTGACAATTCCAATAGTGATTATTTTGAAATGAGGCTTCCATGTTGACGAGCTTCATGGTGTTGAGGGTGAACCTCTTGTTAGGCTCCTCCCACTCTCCTTTCACTGGCATGTCTGTCCTCTAGAAGACAGGAGTCCTGTCATCATGTCATCAAGAGACACATGAATTAGAAAGATGATGAAAATGTCACACAGCCGCATCAGGTAATACTCTCAATGTCACTAATACTAGGAATAATATCAAGAAGAACAACAACACTAATATGACAGTTGTGCTTTATATTATGAACCATTAACCAAAATACACAACGATATCATTAGTTTATAGAATGTGTAAATATTATAGAGCAACTACAAATGAACCCTACTGACACTCAGTATATTTGTAGCCTCACATTTGTAATTAGTATTTAGTTTTATTATGTTTTTTTCTCTCCTGAAAAGTGCTTCAGGGCAAACTGCAAGTGTGCTGCTTCTGGCAGTAGGGGGCGCTGTGAGACTGCAGTTCGATCAATAAAATGGCGTGTTTTTTTATCATGTACAACATAAATGAATCTGGTACAACACTACTCACGTCAGGAGTAGCTGAAGCAACTTCAGCGTGGAGGTGATGGTCCATCATGTAGGTGGAGAAGCCTGGCTCTGCTGGAGCTCCATCTTCACACGTTGCTCTGTGAAAACCCTCTGGTGGGGCCAAACCGCCGCTCAGGTATGCAGAGATCACCTGCAGTCCTGCCGTTGGCCTTCATGTCCACTATTAAATTGGCGCAACCGTCTAAAGACATTTTAACAAGTTTTAATAATTAAATGTAGTATGACTGGGGGGGGGGGGTCAGTCAGACGAGTTCAAAAGTCAGGCAGCCTGAAGGGGGCAGCAACGCGATGCGCCATTGTTTTCTCTCCCATCCAGAGAAGAAGAGACTGGAATTCCAGCTTTTCCGGCAAATCAAACTTGAAATAAAGAATTGCGGTCGTATTTTGTTTCCCGATTTTTGTTAAACAAACACATAACAGGAAACAGGAGACGAGACGATTTTCGATTTCCAATTTCCAAATGAGAAACAGAAGATGAGCCATTTTTTGTTTCTCAATATCAAATTGAAAAACGAGAATCGGATGGTTTCCCGTTTCCGGGTTTCCGACATCAAAAGGGAAGTCGAATGGCCGGGAGGTACACGGACCCCTGGGAGGGTTCTTAACATCCCACACAGTGAACTGTTCCCTCACTAACTGTTGCTAACCTTGCTGTAGCTAACTGCAGCTGAGTAGTCCGTTGCTAACCTTGTGGTGGCTAACTGGCCTATTGCTAACTGCGCTGTTGCTTACTGTCTCGTCACAGACCGTCAAGTTGTTTGCTGTCCGGTCGCTAACAGTCTGGTCGCTGAATGTGGCTAACTTTCTTGTTGATAACCTTGGAGCAGCTGCCTGCAGCTAACAGCTCTGTCGTTAACCTTCAGGTACCAAACTGTACTGTTGCTAACTGTCCGGTTGCTAGTTGTGGCTAACTAGTTGCTAAATGCCTTGTTACTAAATTTCCTATGTCTAACTGGCCTGTTGCTAAACTCCCAGTTGCTAACCTTCCTGTAGCGACCCGTGGCTAACTTCTCTGTCGCTAACCTTGCGGTGACTAACCGATCGTCCACACTGTCGCTAACTGTAGTGAAAGTTTATAGTAATAGTGCTAGTTCTCAGCTGGCTAACTATTGTTAAAGCTAGTCTGGTCCTTGACAGGAAGCGCTACGAGCGTGCGGAGGTGGAGTTCGTCGCCGCTAAGCTAGACCTGCATCGCAAGTCGGAGGTGAAGGAGCAGCTAGCGGAGCATCTCTACACCATCATCCAGCAGAAGGAGCTGCGCAAGGCCCGAAAGCTAGAAGAGCTCATGCTACGGCTAGCGCTCAAGGAAGCGGAGTTAAAGGAGACTGAGTTAAAGGAGGTGGAGCTAAAGGAGGTGGTGCGGGGAAAAGGGGAGCAGTCTAAGGAGAAGAAAGAGGAGACGCCAGAAGAACCGAAGGAGGCGGAGTCTAAACAGGAGGCGGAGACTGTTATTTTACCAAAATAAAACTCATTAAGCAAGGAACAAACTACCTAGCCTGCACGGGGCTTTTATTTTGAAAAGTCCCACTTTTGGACTTTCCAGGAAGTGGGCTGGGCCACCTGAGACCCTTTTCACTACAGCGTTGTGGGTCAATCAAACGTCAGAATACGTTTGGTTCAATCTTTGTGGATACAGTGCTAATGCTAACGCTCATGTTTTGATACTTTTACAGTTTTTTATCGCTGTTGGGGAGGGACAGTTTTATGCTTGTATTTATGGGGTATTTATGTTATGCTAGCTACGCTAACATGTAAGTACTCTGATTACAATAAAGACACTTGTAATACTTGAATACTTTGAAGTGTTGAATTACTTCCACTTGTGATTTTCAAAGTCAAAGTGTAAAAGAATGAATGGTTCCTTTTGTAATCAGGTTAAAATATCTAAAATAACAGAACTAGCTTAAAAGACTAAAACATAATAAATATAAAGAAGGAGCTAAAGATGCTAACAGTAGCTAAAGATGCTAACAGTAGCTAAATATGCTAACAGAAGCTAAAGATACTAGTGGAGACCAAAAGCCTCTTCATCCTCCATAAGAAGAAGAGGAAAGTTCATCAGTGCAGGTCCTGCCTAACAAAATGACCTCATCTCCTCCATCCAGCTCCGTCTGGCCAAACAAATTAGTTTGGGCTGCACCAACCGTCCTGCTGAACTGTGTAGGAGCTGCTCTGCTGAAACTGCTGCTCTGCCGTGTGCTGCTCATGTGTTCCAGCTCTCTAATGACTATCAGTCATGTTTGAATCATATTTAGCTTGTAACATTGCTACTGTACGAGCCCCGCAGTGCAGGCTTACATGATGCACCTGAACGCATCACGAGCAGCTGTCAGCTCCTGGAGTTAAAACCAGACCAACATGGCGCTCTGACAGAAACTCTCTTTATTACTGGAGCAGTTCAGAGGAATGTGTTTCTGGAAGCTCTGGAGGACAGAAAGAAACTGTGCTGTTAAAAGTTAAAACGCCGCAGCACAGACGTGTGGCTGCTGTGAGGGGGCGTGGCCTGATGTGAGGGGGTGTGGCCTGCTGTGAGGGGGCGTGGTCTGCTGTGAGGGGGCGTGGTCTGCTGTGAGGGGCGTGGCCTGCTGTGAGGGGTGTGTCCTGCTGCGAGGGGGCGTGGTCGGTTGCGAGGGGGCGTGGTCTGCTGTGGTGGGGGCGTGGTCTGCTGTTCGGGGGTGGGCTGCTGTGAGGGGCGTGGCCTGTTCTGAGGGGGTGTGGCTGCGATGAGGGTGTGTGTCCTGCTGCGAGGGGGCGTGGCCTAATAGTTCGACAGCTTCTTATGGGAGTATGAACAGTCCTGCAGAAAAAGCTTTTTGTTCAGCAGCTGGCTGACGTCACTGCTGAACTTTCCTCTTGTTCTTATGGGTTCAGTCAGGGTGGATGCAGGGGCTTTAAAGATGCTAACAAAGGCTAAATATGCTAATGGTGCATTTACACCAGGGGTCCTCAATCCTGGTCCTGGAGGGCCGGTGTCCTGCATGTTTTAGGTTCCTCCCAGTTGCAACACACCTGAATGCAGTAAGGCCTCGTTACTTGGCTTTTTCACCAGCTTGATGACGTCATCAACGTCAGATTGAGGTGTGCTGAAGCTGGTAGAGCTAAAACATGCAGGACACCGGCGCTCCAGGACCAGGATGGAGAACCCCTGGTTTACACTATGTTCACGGCAGCCCTGTTTCAGGCCCCCGTGGACAAAACGGGATGGACATGAGACAACGCAGAGGGACAGGATGGGCAAACGTAACAGGTGGTGATTGCCGTGGGCGCCATGCCAGATATTTAAATTGTTAAACATTTGCCACGGCGGGCGCGGCGGGCGCAGATGAGAAACTTAGTATCCCTTAGCTAAACGGGATGAACGTCACTGGCAGCACGTAATTGGCCGTAATAGAACTTGGAGGCGGTCCGTAGTGGAACGGGAGGTTTACAGGAAGTGACGTAGTGGGCGTTCTATCGCGGTTGTTTCATGGTCGCTTCGCGTTTTATCACGTTGCGCCGCGCTTCGTCACGGTTCTCACGGCGCCGTTTCATCACATTTAATCACGGCTTGCCACGGTGCCACGGTCTGGGAGGAAGCCGAGCCCGAGTCCGGAGGGGAGCTTCATTGGAGTCTGAGCAATCAAGGACAGAACAGCTTCTACAAGCTCTGCCACCGAAGAAGAAGTCCAGAGGAATGTCTGCACCCGGCTAAAGTCTCAGGAGACAATGATTGATTCACTTTTGGTGGCGCTTTGGGGCAGAAACGTGCTTCACAATGGTCCAACGTCCACATTTCATCTGTAGAAAGTCTTGACAGAACGTGAACAACGTGCCACGCCTTCCTCAGAATCCCCCAAAATCCCACGGCGCACTACGTTTCGGGCAAACGGGGCAGCCGTGGCTCCCGGGAACATAGTGTAAACGTACCCTAAGTGTCTAAATAAGCTAACAGGCTAAAGATGCTAAGAGATACTAAAGGATCTGAAGAGGCTAACAGGTTAGAGATGCTAATAGAGATGCTAAAAGAGTAAACTTAAATAAGCTGATAGAGACTAGAGATTCTAACCATAGATATAAACACTAGATGCCTCACTGCACCGCCTGTGGCGTACCTACAGCGCCGCCATCTTGGGGCGGTTTCCCGCTTGCCCTAACCTTAAAGTACCCAGGCTAGAAAATCCACAAAAATATTTTTAGCTCGCTTGCTAGTCCACGTATCAACACAAATAATAGCTCATTTTAAAGCTGAGGAAAAGCTCTATCCCGTGGAAGGCTTTCTCCCTCCCATTAATTCCTCCATGAGGCTACGAATGTTTTTGTGTATTTTCTAGGCTGGGATTTATATGTTTAGCACAAACAGGAGACCTCCCCAAGATGGCGGCGCTGTAGACACGTCGCATCAACAGGCGCTGATAGGCCGTGCAGCATCTGGTGTTCATACCTATGGTTCTAAAAGTGTAAATTAGCAAAAGTTGCAAAAAGAGAAGCTAAGCAAACAACTGAAGAAGCTAAATATGCTAACAGAGGCTAAATAGGCTAACAGAAATGCTAACACATCAAACACAGATGCTACAAAAAATTAAATAAGCCAAAGATGCTAACAGATGCTAAAAATGCTAAGAAATCAAATATACTTATAGAGGCTAAACATGCTAATAGAGATTAAAGATGCTAAACAAGACTAAAGATGCTATTAGAAATGCTAATATTCCAAGAGAGATGCTAACATTCCAAGAGAGATGCTAACAGATTCAAACAGAGATGCTAACAGAAATTCAAGAAGCTAAAATGCTAACAGAGGCAAAAGACACTAATAGAAATGCTAACTTATTCTGACATAGATGCTAACAGAAATGCTAACAATCAGAGATGCTAACAAATGCTAAGAGTCGATTTGTGCCGTCTTCACTATGGCTGTTTTTTCCTCTTTTCTTTCACATCTCTTCCAGTTTGGGTTTTTTTGGGGGGGGGAGTTTTTTCTTAATGAGACGCAGATTTTTCTCCCCTTGGAAGGCGGAGGAGACGGCAAAAGAGGGCGGAGGGGGCTTTTTTTTTTGCCTTCTCCTGTTGCTTCACTTCCAAAGAGAAATAATGAGAAGAGACGTGTGTGTGTGTGCGCGCAATGATTCATGATCTCGTGTCGACCCTCCGACAAGTCAGGAAACTCGAGATGTTTCAAGAGAAGGCAGTTTTCTTTCCACTTTTTTTTCCGTTTGTTCAGTTTTAGAAAAATAATAAAAAATAACGTGAAAAAAATTATAATCTGAATGAATCATGGAAGCAATAAAAATGAAATAAGAATATATTTAAAAATAGTTTTAAAGTTTTTTCAATAGTGTAATAAAAGTGTAATATTTTTTTTTTATGTTTTTCAAAAGCTAACTTAAAAACTTCTCAGAAAACACAATAAAACAACTTTGTTTTTATACTTGAAGGCGAGGTTTTCTGAGTGCAACCCCAAGCGCCTGAATGCGTCGTGTCATTTTATGTTAAAAAAGATGTACAAAACACACAAAAACCTGTAACCCCCACCACCCCCACCCCCCACCCCCACCCCAAACTCCCATACAGGAAGTAAGGAGCCAAAACAAGGAGGCCCCGAACATTTGAACCTCCTTCAGTCCCAATCAGGCTTAATGAGAGCAGACAGGACAGGGGGGGTCACTGGACAGACGGGCGCTGGGGGTCCTGAACTCACTCCCAGAACTCTCCCCGACGCTACTGCAGACATTTCAAATGCAAGAGTAGTGAAAAGTTAGCATTACCATCATTAGCATTAACAGATAGTTTGCCTGTGTTAGCAGTGTTTTTGTTAGCGTTGTGTGTTGGTGTTGTCATTAGCAGTAGAATCGTTAGCATTAATATCATTAGTATCGATAGCAGCAGCATTGTTAGCATTAACATAATTAGCATTAGCATCATTAACAGTAGAAACCTTAGCATTAATATCATTAGCATCATTGGCATTAGCATTGTTAGCAGTAACGTCGTTAGCAGAAGCTTCTGCAGTTTTCAGGTTAAAGGTTAATTACAAATCGCTGGAAGACGGAGGGAGATGCTGTGTCGAGTTAGAGGAGGTGAAGAGGGGGAGAACATGATGGAGTGAAGAACATGATGGAGGAGGAGGGGGAGAACATTATGGTGGGGGGCCAGTAGTATAGGGAGGGGGGGGGGGGTCTCCTTCATTAAAGCTCCAAACATCTGGATTCGATCTCAAGTCTCGTTTGATGGCGTCAAGTCTTTTTTTGCATTTTCTTTTCCCACACGCCCCCGACCCCCCCACAACTTTCTCTCTCTGTGTCGGGCTCCAAATGGTGTGTGTGTGTGTGTGTGGGGGGGGGGGGGGCTTAACAGAAAGATCGTGGAAGACAAAATAGAAGCAGGTTAGAGGAAAGCAGGACGAGACCAGGTTGGAGGAGAGCATCTTAGAGGAGAGCAGGTTGGAGGAGAGCAGCTTAGAGGAGAGCAGCTTAGAGGAGAGCAGGTTGGAGGAGATCAGCTTAGAGGAGAGCAGTGAGTGAGTGTGTTAGAAGAGAGCAGGTCAGAAGAGAGCAGCGTAGAGGAGAGCAGGAGGTGAGCATGTTAGAGAGCAGGTCAGAAGAGAGCAGGAGGTGAGGGTTAGAGGAGAGCAGCTTAGAGGAGAGCAGGAGGCGAGGGTTAGAGGAGAGCAGGTTAGAGGAGAGCAGGAGGTGAGGGTTAGAGGAGAGCAGGAGGCGAGGGTTAGAGGAGAGCACGTTAGAGGAGAGCAGCTTAGAGGAGAGCAGGAGGTGAGCATGTTAGAGAGCAGGTCAGAAGAGAGCAGGAGATGAGGGTTAGAGGAGAGCAGGTTAGAGGAGAGCAGGAGGTGAGGGTTAGAGGAGAGCAGGAGGCGAGGGTTAGAGGAGAGCAGGTTAGAGGAGAGCAGGAGGTGAGGGTTAGAGGAGAGCAGGAGGCGAGGGTTAGAGGAGAGCAGGTTAGAGGAGAGCAGGAGGTGAGGGTTAGAGGAGAGCAGGTTAGAGGAGAGCAGGTTAGAGGAGAGCAGGAGGTGAGGGTTAGAGGAGAGCACGTTAGAGGAGAGCAGCTTAGAGGAAAGCAGGAGGCGAGGGTTAGAGGAGAGCAGGTTAGAGGAGAGCAGGAGGTGAGGGTTAGAGGAGAGCAGGAGGTGAGGGTTAGAGGAAAGCAGGAGGCGAGGGTTAGAGGAGAGCAGGAGGCGAGGGTTAGAGGAGAGCAGGAGGCGAGGGTTAGAGGAAAGCAGGAGGTGAGGGTTAGAGGAGAGCAGGAGGTGAGGGTTAGAGGAAAGCAGGAGGCGAGGGTTAGAGGAGAGCAGGAGGTGAGGGTTAGAGGAGAGCAGGAGGCGAGGGTTAGAGGAGAGCACGTTAGAGGAGAGCAGGAGGGGAGGGTTAGAGGAGAGCAGGTTAGAGGAGAGCAGGAGTTGAGGGTTAGAGGAGAGCAGGTTAGAGGAGAGCAGGAGGCGAGGGTTAGAGGAGAGCAGGTTAGAGGAGAGCAGGAGGTGAGGGTTAGAGGAGAGCAGGTTAGAGGAGAGCAGGTTAGAGGAGAGCAGGAGGTGAGGGTTAGAGGAGAGCAGGAGGCGAGGGTTAGAGGAGAGCAGGAGGCGAGGGTTAGAGGAAAGCAGGAGGTGAGGGTTAGAGGAGAGCAGGAGGTGAGGGTTAGAGGAGAGCAGGAGGCGAGGGTTAGAGGAGAGCACGTTAGAGGAGAGCAGGAGGGGAGGGTTAGAGGAGAGCAGGTTAGAGGAGAGCAGGAGTTGAGGGTTAGAGGAGAGCAGGTTAGAGGAGAGCAGGAGGCGAGGGTTAGAGGAGAGCAGGAGGTGAGGGTTAGAGGAGAGCAGGTTAGAGGAGAGCAGGAGGTGAGGGTTAGAGGAGAGCAGGAGGTGAGGGTTAGAGGAGAGCAGGTTAGAGGAGAGCAGGAGGTGAGGGTTAGAGGAGAGCAGGTTAGAGGAGAGCAGGAGGTGAGGGTTAGAGGAGAGCAGGAGGTGAGGGTTAGAGGAGAGCAGGAGGCGAGGGTTAGAGGAGAGCACGTTAGAGGAGAGCAGGAGGTGAGCATGTTAGAGAGCAGGTCAGAAGAGAGCAGGAGATGAGGGTTAGAGGAGGGCAAGTTAGAGGAGAGCAGCTTAGAGGAGAGCAGGAGGCGAGGGTTAGAGGAGAGCAGGTTAGAGGAGAGCAGGAGGTGAGGGTTAGAGGAGAGCAGGAGGCGAGGGTTAGAGGAGAGCAGGAGGTGAGGGTTAGAGGAGAGCAGGAGGCGAGGGTTAGAGGAGAGCAGGAGGTGAGGGTTAGAGGAGAGCAGGAGGCGAGGGTTAGAGGAGAGCAGGAGGTGAGGGTTAGAGGAGAGCACGTTAGAGGAGAGCAGGAGGCGAGGGTTAGAGGAAAGCAGGAGGTGAGGGTTAGAGGAGAGCAGGAGGTGAGGGTTAGAGGAGAGCAGGAGGTGAGGGTTAGAGGAGAGCACGTTAGAGGAGAGCAGGTTAGAGGAGAGCAGCTTAGAGGAGAGCAGGAGGCGAGGGTTAGAGGAGAGCAGGTTAGAGGAGAGCAGGAGGTGAGGGTTAGAGGAGAGCAGGAGGCGAGGGTTAGAGGAGAGCACGTTAGAGGAGAGCAGCTTAGAGGAGAGCAGGAGGTGAGCATGTTAGAGAGCAGGTCAGAAGAGAGCAGGAGATGAGGGTTAGAGGAGGGCAAGTTAGAGGAGAGCAGCTTAGAGGAGAGCAGGAGGCGAGGGTTAGAGGAGAGCAGGTTAGAGGAGAGCAGGAGGTGAGGGTTAGAGGAGAGCAGGAGGCGAGGGTTAGAGGAGAGCAGGAGGTGAGGGTTAGAGGAGAGCAGGAGGCGAGGGTTAGAGGAGAGCAGGAGGTGAGGGTTAGAGGAGAGCAGGAGGCGAGGGTTAGAGGAGAGCAGGAGGTGAGGGTTAGAGGAGAGCACGTTAGAGGAGAGCAGGAGGCGAGGGTTAGAGGAAAGCAGGAGGTGAGGGTTAGAGGAGAGCAGGAGGTGAGGGTTAGAGGAGAGCAGGAGGTGAGGGTTAGAGGAGAGCAGGTTAGAGGAGAGCAGCTTAGAGGAGAGCAGGAGGCGAGGGTTAGAGGAGAGCAGGTTAGAGGAGAGCAGGAGGTGAGGGTTAGAGGAGAGCAGGAGGCGAGGGTTAGAGGAGAGCACGTTAGAGGAGAGCAGCTTAGAGGAGAGCAGGAGGTGAGCATGTTAGAGAGCAGGTCAGAAGAGAGCAGGAGATGAGGGTTAGAGGAGGGCAAGTTAGAGGAGAGCAGCTTAGAGGAGAGCAGGAGGCGAGGGTTAGAGGAGAGCAGGTTAGAGGAGAGCAGGAGGTGAGGGTTAGAGGAGAGCAGGAGGCGAGGGTTAGAGGAGAGCAGGAGGTGAGGGTTAGAGGAGAGCAGGAGGCGAGGGTTAGAGGAGAGCAGGAGGCGAGGGTTAGAGGAGAGCAGGAGGTGAGGGTTAGAGGAGAGCAGGAGGCGAGGGTTAGAGGAGAGCAGGAGGCGAGGGTTAGAGGAGAGCAGGAGGCGAGGGTTAGAGGAGAGCAGGAGGCGAGGGTTAGAGGAGAGCAGGTTAGAGGAGAGCAGGTTAGAGGAGAGCAGGTTAGAGGAGAGCAGGTTAGAGGAGAGCAGGTTAGAGGAGAGTATAACACTGCCTTATGTAATAAACTTTGCCGCGTTTTGTAATAACTTGTTTTCTATTTCATCAGTTACTACAAAATGTGGGTTCCACTTTTTTTCTTTAAAGAAAATGTCATTTGGTTCATTATGTTATAACTTTGCTCAAACTGACTGATTCAAAAAAACTTTTACATAAAAAAAGTCCTTGTTTCTTTTTAGTCCCGCCTCTTTCACTCTGGACACTAAGGTGCTTCTGGCACCCCTAGTGGAAAGAGCAGGCATTGAGCTAATCTCAATAACAAACAGGAAACAGAAACTACAAAATTCCAGAGGAAATTGTGATTGTGCCTCCCGCCGCCTCCTCCCGCCGCCTCCTCCTCCCGCCGCCGCCGCCTCCTCCCGCCGCCTCCTCCCGCCGCCGCCTCCTCCCGCCGCCGCCGCCTCCTCCCGCCTCCTCCCGCCTCCTCCCGCCGCCTCCTCCCGCTGCCTCCGCCTCCCGCTGCCTCCGCCTCCCGCCGCCTCCTCCCGCTGCCTCCGCCTCCCGCCGCCTCCTCCCGCCGCCGCCTCCCGCCGCCGCCTCCCGCTGCCTCCGCCTCCCGCCGCCTCCTCCTGCCGCCTCCTCCCGCCGCCGCCGCCTCCCGCCGCCGCCGCCTCCTGCCGCCGCCTCCTGCCGCTGCCTCCCTCTGCCCCCTACCATCTACTGTGGGCGGGGATGGTGGGGTGGTGTTTAGGTAAAGCAAAGCAGGACACGTTCTCCTCACTCTTAACTTTTCCAATACACACCCATGTTAAACTCCAAAAACAGCTGAAAACTTTATCAAACTTGAAGGCTCACAGGCCCCCTCACAGTAGGCCACGCCCCTCGCAGCAGGCCACGCCCCTCACGACAGGCCACGCCCCTCGCAGCAGGCCACGCCCCCCACAGCAGGTCACGCCCCTCGCAGCAGGCACAAGTCTGTGAAGCGGCGTTTAAACTTTTCAACAGCACAGTTTATTTCTGTCCTCCAGTGTTTTCAGAAATACATTTCTCTGAACTGTTTCAGTAATAAAGAGAGTTTTTGTCCGAGCGCCATGTTAGTCCAGTTTTAACTCCAGGAGCTGACAGCTGCTCGTGATGCGTTCAGGTGCATCACGTCAGCCTGCACTCCGACATTTTAACGAGCTGCGGCGCTCGTACAGTAGCGCTGTTACAAGCTAAATATGATTAAAATATTATCGATAGTAATGAGAGAACTAGAACACACATGAGCAGCACACGGCAGAGCAGCAGGTTCAGCAGAGCAGCTCCTACATAGTTCATCCAGGACGGTTGGTACAGCCCAAACTCATTTGTTCGGCCAGACGGAGCTGGAAGAAGGAAATGATGTCATTTTGTTCAACAGGACCCGCACTGCCGAACTTTGGTCTTGTTCTTACGGAGGATGAAGAGGCCTTTAGCGCCTTGCCTCTTAAAGAAACAGGCACCAAGAATAAAGTGATAACTTGCATCAGTGCTGTGATCTTTCAGAATAAAAGCTAAAGGAGTTCACCAGCTCATTTTTCTCATCCACATTCTTCAAAGTGGATGTTTCAGCCCCAAATGGAGCGACGACCCCAAATGGAGCGACGACCCCAAATGGAGCGACGACCCCAAATGGAGCGACCCCAAATGGAGCGACCCCAAATGGAGCGACCCCAAATGTAATGACAACGACAAAATGTAACTCTTGTTTTACATTATCAAGCAGTTATTCAATTCTGGGTTTTATTACATTTTATTTTCTAACATTTTGGGTCATTGTTACATATCAGGCTCTAACAGTGACTGTCCTCAAACCGTCCTCAGTCTGTCCTCAGACTGTCCTCAGATCGTCCTCAGACTGTCCTCAGACCATCCACAGACTGTTCTGACTGTCCTCAGACTGTTCTCAGACCATCTTCAGATTGTTCTCAGACGTCCTCAGGCTGTCCTCAGACTGCCCTCGTATCGGTCTCAGACTGTCCTGAGACCATCTTCAGACCGTCCACAGACTGTTCTCAGACTGTCCTGAGACCATCTTCAGACCGTCCACAGACTGTTCTCAGACTGTCCTCAGACCGTCCTCAGATCATCCTCAGGCTGTTCTCAGATCGTCCTCAGACCATCCTCAGACTGTTCTCGGACTGTCCTCAGACCATCCTCAGACGGTTCTCAGATCGTCCTCAGACCATCCTCAGACTGTTCTCGGACTGTCCTCATGCCTTCCTCAGACAGTCTGAGGACGATCCACAGGCTGTTCTCATATCGTCCTCAGACTGTCCTCAGACAGTCCTCTGACCATCATCAGACTGTCTTCAGACTATTTTCTGACCCTCCTCAGACTGTTCTCAGATGTCATCAGACTGTCCTCATATTGTCCTCAGATTGTTCTCAGACTGTTCGCAGATCGTCCTCAGACTGTCCTCGGATCGTGCTCAATCCGCCCTCAGACCGTCCTCTAACCATCCTCAGACGTCCTTAGACCATCTTCAGACTATTTTCAGACCGTCCTCAGACTGTTCTCAGATCATCCTCAGATCATCTTCAGACTGTTCTCCAACTGTCCTCATGCCTTCCTCAGACGGTCTGAGGACGATCCATAGACTGTTCTCAGACAGTCCTCAGACCATCCACAGATTGTCTTCAGACCATCCTCAGATGTCTTTAGACTCGTATCATTCTCAGACTGTTCTCGGACTGTCCTCATGCCTTCCTCAGACGGTCCTCAGACCATCCACAGACTGTTCTGACTGTCCTCAGACTGTTCTCAGACCATCTTCAGATTGTTCTCAGACGTCCTCAGGCTGTCCTCAGACTGCCCTCGTATCGGTCTCAGACTGTCCTGAGACCATCTTCAGACCGTCCACAGACTGTTCTCAGACTGTCCTCAGACCGTCCTCAGATCATCCTCAGGCTGTTCTCAGATCGTCCTCAGACCATCCTCAGACGGTTCTCAGATCGTCCTCAGACCATCCTCAGACTGTTCTCGGACTGTCCTCATGCCTTCCTCAGACAGTCTGAGGACGATCCACAGGCTGTTCTCATATCGTCCTCAGACTGTCCTCAGACAGTCCTCTGACCATCATCAGACTGTCTTCAGACTATTTTCTGACCCTCCTCAGACTGTTCTCAGATGTCATCAGACTGTCCTCATATTGTCCTCAGTCCGTTCTCAGACTGTTAGCAGATCGTCCTCAGACTGTCCTCTGACTGTACTCAGACCATCCTCAGACCCTCCTCAGATGTCCTTAGACCTTCCTCAGAAGTCCTCAGACTGTCCTCATTCTGTTGTCAGACCGTCCTCAGACCACCCTCAGACTGTCCTCAGACTGTTCTCAGACTGTCCTCATATCGTCCTCAGACCGTTCTCAGACCAACCATAGACTGTTGTCAGACTATCCTCAGACTGTTCTCAGACATCCTCAGACTGTCCTCATATAATCCTCAGTCCATTCTCAGACTGTCCTCAATCCATCCTCAGACTGTCCTCTAACCATCCTCAGACGTCCTCAGACCATCTTCAAACTATTTTCAGACCGTCCTCAGGCTGTTCTCAGACCGTCCTCACATTGTTCTCAGACGTTCTCAGACTGTCGTCAGACTACTTTCAGACTGTTCTAAGACTGTTCTCAGACCGTCTTCAGACCGTCCTCATATCGTCCTCAGACCATTCTCAGACTGTTCTCAGACCGGATTCAGATCATCCTCAGACCATCCTCAGACTGTTCAAAAATCATCCTCAGACCGTTCTCATACTGTTCTCAGACTGTTCTCAGACTGTCCTCAGACCATCCTCAGACCCTCCTCAGAAGTTCTCAGACTGTTCTCAGACTGTCCTCTGACCATCATCAGACTGTCCTCAGACTATTTTCAGACCATCCGCAGACTGTTCTCAGACGTCCTCAGACTGTCCTCATATCATCCTCAGACTGCCCTCAGACTGTTCTTAGACATCTCAGACTGTCCTCATATCATCTTCAGACTGTCCTCATATCATCCTCAGACTGTTCTCAGACGTCCTCAGACTGTCCTCATATCATCCTCAGACTGTCCTCATATCATCCTCAGACTGTTCTCAGACGTCCTCAGACTGTCCTCATATCACCCTCAGACTGTCCTCATATCATCCTCAGACTGTTCTCAGACTGTTCTCAGACTGTCCTCATATCACCCTCAGACTGTCCTCATATCACCCTCAGACTGTCCTCATATCATCCTCAGACTGTCCTCATATCACCCTCAGACTGTCCTCATATCACCCTCAGACTGTCCTCATATCACCCTCAGACTGTCCTCATATCATCCTCAGACTGTTGAGTGGGGAGATTTTCATTGGACTAAATGAAAAGACTTTGGTAAAACTTGGCAGCACGATTTCCCCCCATCCACTCTGTATTTTGCTGAGACATTTGTCTCAGTTCCTCACGAGGAGATGGAACGTTGTTAGAACATGAGAACCTCACTATAAGTCCATCAACAACTTCTGACGCCCACGATGAAAGAATTTTTCAACGAGGTATAATGGTTCTCGAACATGAATCAATTGTTCGGGAGGTGCGTTTGGGTCCGTGTCCCTCCGGCCATTCGATTTTCGTTTTGATGTCGGAGATGGAATAACCGGAAACCGTCCGAGTTCTGTTTTACGATCTGATATTAGGAGACGGAGAACAGGAGACGACCCGCCTCCCGTTTTTCATTTTGAAATAGGAAATCGAAAAACGGAAATCGGGTGGTTTCCTGTTTCCCGATATGCGTTTCTTAAACAAAATAACAAAATAAAATACGAGCGTAATTCTTTGATCCAAGTCTGATTTGCAGTAAAACCCAGAAGTGGAGTCTCTTCTTTGCTTGATGGGAGATTAAACAACGGTGCCTGGTGTTGCTGCCCCCTGCAGGCTGTGTGAGCTTCCAGCAGTGGATTCAGATGTTTATCCGGCTGCTGCAGTTTAAATTAAGAAATAAATAAAAAATACACCCGGTGCAAATAGATTTACTGGAGAGGGGCGAGGATTTATTACCTCTACTCCTTTTCTACTACAATCTATGTTTTTTCCTTTTATTTCTGTTTGAAATGAAACAAATGACAAATGAAATCTTACTTCTGTTATTTGAAATAGCAGGAATACATTTATTATTTCACATCCCAGGTGTTGTTAAATGTTTGTTTTTGTGATTCATTTAATTCATGAACAAACCGTAATTACTAACTTTATTGAACTCTCTCATGAAGAATGAATATTTATCTTTGTGGTTCCCTGCTGAGCCGGATGAGGAGCTCCAGAACCTCCAGAACCTCCAGAACCTCCAGAGAGGACGGAGGGTCGCCACTCGCTGGCAGGAAGGACTCAACCTGGCAACAAGGTCTGAGACACAGAACCTGGCAACCCATCCTGCAGCCTGAGGAACTCTTCATCCTGATAATGTGTCAGGCAGAACTTTACTTTATACTTCACTCTGATATTTATCTCCACAGTTGTCAGGAGTATTTCCTAGTGTAAACCTCAGGAGACAGAATACTCAGGACGTTTAAGACATTTTATTACATTTTTCTCTTAAGAAGAGACAAAGTCAAAGTACCACCTTGGAAAGAAACAACAGAAGTCCTTCATACATGAGAATTACATTTTGTTGGAGCTCAATTTAATATAATTCTAATTTTAGTTCAACAAACTTAACGGCTCACAGTAAGAAAAACATACAATCCTTCCCCAAATACTTCAAAGTGACGCTTCTGAAAGTAAAGAAAAAGGATTTGTATTTCACAAATAACCTCTGAGAGCATGTAAACAACAACAACAGATTGAAATGCATGATAAAGTAAAACTTTAAAACTTTTAACGATACCATTCCTGCAAAGCAACATGGAAATGTAATCAGATTATTAATCATCAGATTATTAATCATCAGATTATTAATCATCAGATTATTAATCATCAGATTATTAATCATCAGATTATTAATCATCAGAACTCGTCAGTTTCATAAAGTGGAGCTCAGAAAAAGAAGAGCAACAAAGAAAAGCTGCTGATGTTGATGTGGTGTTGAGTCTCTAGTAAAGCTGCTCCTGTCCTTTCTCTGGCATGTCCTCCTTTAGAAGACACTCCTGTCCTTTCTCTGGCATGTCCTCCTTTAGAAGACACTCCTGTCCTTTCCCTGGCATGTCCTCCTTTAGAAGACAATCCTGTCCTTTCTCTGCCATGTCCTCCTTTAGAAGACAACCCTGTCCTTTCTCTAGCATGTCCTCCTTTAGAAGACACAATCATGTCCTTTCTCTGGCATGTCCTCCTTTAGAAGACAATACTGTCCTTTCACTGGCATGTCCTCCTTTAGAAGACAATACTGACCTTTCACTGGCATGTCTTCCTTTAGAAGACAATCCTGTCCTTTCACTGGCATGTCCTCCTTTAGAAGACAATCCTGTCCTTTCACTGGCATGTCCTCCTTTAGAAGACAATACTGACCTTTCACTGGCATGTCTTCCTTTAGAAGACAATCCTGTCCTTTCACTGGCATGTCCTCCTTTAGAAGACAATCCTGTCCTTTCACTGGCATGTCCTCCTTTAGAAGACAATCCTGTCCTTTCACTGGCATGTCCTCCTTTAGAAGACAATTCTGCCCTTTCTCTGGCATGTCCTCCTTTAGAAGACACAATCATGTCCTTTCTCTGGCATGTCTTCCTTTAGAAGACAATACTGTCCTTTCTCTAGCATGTCCTCCTTTAGAAGACACAATCATGTCCTTTCTCTGGCATGTCTTCCTTTAGAAGACAATACTGTCCTTTCTCTAGCATGTCCTCCTTAGAAGACACAATCATGTCCTTTCTCTGACATGTCTTCCTTTAGAAGACAATACTGTCCTTTCTCTCGCATGTCCTTCTTTAGAAGACAATACTGTCCTTTCACTGGCATGTCCTCCTTTAGAAGACACAATCATGTCCTTTCTCTGGCATGTCCTCCTTTAGAAGACAATCCTGCCCTTTCTCTGGCATGTCCTCCTTTAGAAGACACAATCATGTCCTTTCTCTGGCATGTCTTCCTTTAGAAGACAATACTGTCCTTTCTCTCGCATGTCCTCCTTTAGAAGACACAATCATGTCCTTTCTCTGGCATGTCCTCCTTTAGAAGACAATACTGTCCTTTCACTGGCATGTCCTCCTTTAGACGACAAGCCTGTCCTTTCTCTGGCATGTCCTCCTTTAGAAGACAATCCTGTCCTTTCTCTGGCATGTCTTCCTTTAGAAGACACAATCCTGTCCTCATCTCAACCATCAATTAAAGCAACACATAAATCAGTAAGATGATGACAAGGACACACGACTGCATACAGAGCTGCCTCAGGTACTTCATAGTAATACTATCAACAACAACACTAAAAATACATTTTCTATTATATTAGGAACCATTAACCAAAATACTAAATTGGTTTTTTAGAATCTGTAAATATTATAGTGTAACTACAAAGTAACCCTACTGAATCTCACTTCATTTATAATTATTATTTAGTTTTTAATGTTTATTTCTCTCTCCTGACAAACGTTTCATTAATGTGACTGAGCTCCTGCTTCTGACAGCAGGGGGCGCTGTGAGGCTGCAGGCAAACCAATGGAAAGAATCATGTTCTCTATATTATTAATGAATCTGGTACAATGCTGCTCACCTCAGCAGGTGGAGCAGCTTCAGCTTGGAGGTGGTGCTCCTTCATGTAGGTGGAGAAGCTTCGCTCTGCTGGAGATCCATGTAGGTGGACAAGCTCTGGTGGAGATCCATGTAGGTGGAGAAGCTCTGGTGGAGATCCATGTAGGTGGAGAAGCTCTGGTGGAGATCCATGTAGGTGGACAAGCTCTGCTGGAGATCCATGTAGGTGGAGAAGCTCTGGTGGAGATCCATGTAGGTGGAGAAGCTCTGGTGGAGATCCATGTAGGTGGAGAAGCTCTGCTGGAGATCCATGTAGGTGGAGAAGCTCTGCTGGAGATCCATGTAGGTGGAGAAACCTCACTCTGCTGGAGATCATGTAGGTGGAGAAGCCTCGCTCTGCTGGAGATCATGTAGGTGGAGAAGCTCTGCTGGAGATCCATGTAGGTGGAGAAGCCTCGCTCTGCTCGAGATCCATGTAGGTGGAGAAGCTCTGCTGGAGATCCATGTAGGTGGAGAAGCCTCACTCTGCTGGAGATCCATGTAGGTGGAGAAGCTTTACTCTGCTGGAGATCCATGTAGGTGGAGAAGCTTCACTCTGCTGGAGATCCATGTAGGTGGAGAAGCTTCACTCTGCTGGAGATCCATGTAGGTGGAGAAGCTCTGCTGGAGATCCATGTAGGTGGAGAAGCCTCACTGTGCTGGAGATCCATGTAGGTGGAGAAGCTCTGCTGGAGATCCATGTAGGTGGAGAAGCTCTGCTGGAGATCATGTAGGGGGGTGGGGGGTGGGACAGCCAGATGAGTATGGACGGGTTTTCCAGCAAATCAAACTTGAAATAAAGAATTACTGTCGTATTTTATTTCCAGAATTTTGTTTCAGAAACGCATATCGGGAAACCGGAAACGACCCATTAACGTTTTTCGATTTTCTGTTTTAAAATGGAAAACGGGAGGCGGCTCGTCTCCAAATATCAAACCGAAAAACGGAAATCAGATGGTTTCCGGATTTTCGTTTTCCGACATCAAAACGAAAATCGAATGGCTGGAAAGTACAAAGACCACAGACCCAGATCACATTTGGTTCCTGTTTGTCAGCCAGCCTCTGCTACTGTGCTGAGCCACTGTCAGGAGCTCCGTCTCCATGGCAACAGACACAGCTAACACCTAATCTGCCTGGTAACAGAGACTGCTCCTTTGATGGTGGTCATGTGATGTCATGGTTTACCAGCCAGTGCTCACACACACACACACACACACACACACACACACACACACACACACACACACACACACACACACACACACACACACACACACACACACACACACACACACAGTATCCTAGGTTGCATGGTTTGTAGTGCTTTATAATGCTAATGCTATGCTAGTTAGCTTAGCTGATTAGCATGTGAGAAAAGACAAATTGTCCCTCCTGTCTCCTTCTCTGTCCTCTTCTCCTTCACCCCGGAAGTGTTTTGTGTGGCGGCCATGATAAGAACTGTCTGAATTCTCAATAAGCAAAGGAAAGGAGGCTCGTTGTTTCCCTTAGAACCTCCTTTAGCCTAGGAACCACTGATGCTTCCTTTAGAACCTCCTTTAGCCTAGGAACCACTGATGCTTCCTTTAGAACCTCCTTTAGTCTAGGAACCACTGATGCTTCCTTTAGAACCTACTTTAGCCTAGGAACCACTGATGCTTCCTTTAGAACCTCCTTTAGCCTAGGAACCACTGATGCTTCCTTTAGAACCTCCTTTAGCCTAGGAACCACTGATGCTTCCTTTAGAACCTCCTTTAGCCCAGGAACCACTGATGCTTCCTTTAGAACCTCCTTTAACCTAGGAACCACTGATGCTTCCTTTAGAACCTCCTGTAGCCTAGGAACCACTGATGCTTCCTTTAGAACCTCCTTTAGCCTAGGAACCACTGATGCTTCCTTTAGAACCTCCTGTAGCCTAGGAACCACTGATGCTTCCTTTAGAACCTCCTTTAGCCTAGGAATCACTGATGCTTCCTTTAGAACCTCCTTTAGCCTAGGAACCACTGATGCTTCCTTTAGAACCTCCTTTAGCCTAGGAACCACTGATGCTTCCTTTAGAACCTCCTTTAGCCTAGGAACCACTGATACTTCCTTTAGAACCTCCTTTAGCCTAGGAACCACTGATGCTTCCTTTACCAAAGGAGACCAGCTCCCCCATAATTCCTTCCTTCCTTTCAGAAACTTGTAATTCTTTCCTCACCATGACAGACGTCACTAACTAGAGCCGCCGTCGCTTTATTATGACGTCACTAAGTGAAAGTCTGACTGCCTCACCACCGTGATCTCCTTTACTAACTCCTTTAGGAAGCCTCCTAACACCTTTACTAACTCCTTTAGGAAGCCTCCTAACACCTTTACTAACTCCTTTAGGAACCCTCCTAACACCTTTCCTTAACTCCTTTAGGAAGCCTCCTAACACCTTTACTAACTCCTTTAGGAAGCCTCCTAACACCTTTACTAACTCCTTAAGGAAGCCTCCTAACACCTTTACTAACTCCTTTAACTCCTCTCTACTCCCTCCTCCATACGTATTCCTCTCTACTTCTTCCTCTGTAGTTCCTCCTCTCCATTTCTTCCTCTCTACTTTCTCCTCTCTACTTCTTCCTCTCTACTTCCTCCTCTCTACTTCCTCCTCTCCATTTCTTCCTCTCTACTTTCTCCTCTCTACTTCTTCCTCTGTAGTTCTTCCTCTCTACTTCCTCCTCTCTACTTCCTCCTCTCTATTTCTTCCTCTCTACCTCCTCCTCTCTACCTCCTCCTCTCTACTTCTTCCTCTCTACTTCCTCCTCTCTACTTCCTCCTCTCCATTTCTTCCTCTCTACTTCCTCCTCTCTACTTCCTCCTCTCTATTTCTTCCTCTCTACCTCCTCCTCTCTACTTCCTCCTCTCTACTTCTTCCTCTCTACTTCCTCCTCTCTACTTCCTCCTCTCTATTTCTTCCTCTCTACATCCTCCTCTCTACTTCCTCCTCTCTATTTCTTCCTCTCTACTTCCTCCTCTCTACTTCCTCCTCTCTACTACTTCCTCTCTACTTTCTCCTCTCTACTTCCTCCTCTGTAGTTCCTTCTCTCCATTTCTTCCTCTCTACTTCCTCCTCATTACATCTTCTTCTCTACTTCCTCCTCTGTAGTTCCTTCTCTCCATTTCTTCCTCTCTACTTCCTCCTCATTACATCTTCTTCTCTACTTCCTCCTCTCTACTTTCTCCTCTCTACTTCCTCCTCAATACATCTTCCTCTCTACTTCTTCCTCTGTAGTTCCTCCTCTCTACTTCTTCCTCTCTACTTCTTCCTCTGTGGTTCCTCCTCTCTCTTTTCTCCTCTCTACTTCCTCCTCTCTACTCCCTCCTCTCTACTTCTTCCTCTCTACTTCTTCCTCTGTGGTTCCTCCTCTCTCTTTTTTCCTCTCTACTTCTTCCTCTCTACTTCCTCCTCTCTCTTTCTTCCTCTCTACTTCCTCCTCTCTATTTCTTCCTCTCTACCTCCTCCTCTCTACTTCCTCCTCTCTACTTCTTCCTCTCTACTTCCTCCTCTCTACTTCCTCCTCTCTATTTCTTCCTCTCTACATCCTCCTCTCTACTTCCTCCTCTCTATTTCTTCCTCTCTACTTCCTCCTCTCTACTTCCTCCTCTCTACTACTTCCTCTCTACTTTCTCCTCTCTACTTCCTCCTCTGTAGTTCCTTCTCTCCATTTCTTCCTCTCTACTTCCTCCTCATTACATCTTCTTCTCTACTTCCTCCTCTGTAGTTCCTTCTCTCCATTTCTTCCTCTCTACTTCCTCCTCATTACATCTTCTTCTCTACTTCCTCCTCTCTACTTCCTCCTCTCTACTTTCTCCTCTCTACTTCCTCCTCAATACATCTTCCTCTCTATTTTCTCCTCACTACTTCCTCCTCTCTATTTCTTCCTCTCTACTTCCTCCTCTCTACTTCCTCCTCTCTATTTTCTCCTCTCTACTTCCTCCTCTCTACTCCCTCCTCTCTACTTCTTCCTCTCTACTTCTTCCTCTGTGGTTCCTCCTCTCTCTTTTTTCCTCTCTACTTCTTCCTCTCTACTTCCTCCTCTCTCTTTCTTCCTCTCTACTTCCTCCTCTATATGTCTTCCTCTCTATTTCTTCCTCTCTACTTCCTCCTCTCTACTTCCTCCTCTCTACTTCCTCCTCTATATGTCTTCCTCTCTACTTCCTCCTCTCTACTTCCTCCTCTATATGTCTTCCTCTCTACTCCCTCCTCTCTACTTCCTCCTCTCTACTTCCTCCTCTCTACTTCTTCCTCTATACGTCCTCCTCTCTCTTTCTTCCTCTCTACTTCCTCCTCCCTACTTCCTCCTCTATATGTCTTCCTCTCTATTTCTTCCTCTCTACTTCCTCCTCTCTACTTACTTCTCTATATGTCTTCCTCTCTACTTCCTCCTCTCTACTTCCTCCTCTCTTTGTCTTCCTTTCTACTCCCTCCTCTCTACTCACTCCTCTCTACTTCTTCCTCTCTACTCCCTCCTCTCTACTTCCTCCTCTATATGTCTTCCTCTCTACTCCCTCCTCCCTACTTCCTCCTCTCTACTTCCTCCTCTATATGTCTTCCTCTCTACTCCCTCCTCTCTACTTCCTCCTCTCTACTTCCTCCTCTATATGTCTTCCTCTCTACTTCCTCCTCTCTATTTCCTCCTCTCTACTTCCTCCTCTCTACTTCCTCCTCTATATGTCTTCCTCTCTACTTCCTCCTCTCTATTTCTTCCTCTCTACTCCCTCCTCTCTACTCCCTCCTCTCTACTTCCTCCTCTCTACTTCCTCCTCTATATGTCTTCCTCTCTACTTCCTCCTCTCTATTTCCTCCTCTCTACTTCCTCCTCTATATGTCTTCCTCTCTACTTCCTCCTCTCTATTTCTTCCTCTCTACTCCCTCCTCTCTCCTTCCTCCTCTCTACTCCCTCCTCTCTACTTCCTCCTCTCTACTTCCTCCTCTCTACTTCCTCCTCTCTTTGTCTTCCTCTCTACTCCACATATGAACGCTAGATATTTTCCAACTTTTTCATTCTGCCTCTGCTTCTTCTGATACACGTGGTCAACTTTCTGTTTCCTACCCAGAATGCATTGCGCTCTGCATCAGGTCCACTAACTCCGCCCACTGGAATGATTGTTAGTAAACAAAGTAAGACCAGAGATCTTTTGGCCTCGGTTCAGAGTTGGTGGGAAGGTTCACCAAATGGTTTGTTCCTGAAGAGACTCTGGTCCGGATCAAACAGGACGTGAACAGACCCTGAAGAGACTCTGGTCCGGATCAAACATGATGTGAACAGACCCTGAAGAGACTTTGGTCCAGATCAAACAGGACGTGAACAGACCCTGAAAAGACTCTGGTCCAGATCAAACAGGACGTGAACAGACCCTGAAGAGACTCTGGTCCGGATCAAACATGATGTGAACACACCCTGAAGAGACTTTGGTCCAGATCAAACATGATGTGAACAGACCCTGAAGAGACTTTGGTCCAGATCAAACAGGACGTGAACAGACCCTGAAAAGACTCTGGTCCAGATCAAACATGATGTGAACAGACCCTGAAGAGACTCTGGTCCAGATCAAACATGATGTGAACAGACCCTGAAGAGACTCTGGTCCAGATCAAACAGGACATGAACAGACCCTGAAGAGACTCTGGTCCAGATCAAACATGATGTGAACAGACCCTGAAGAGACTCTGGTCCAGATCAAACAGGACGTGAACAGACCCTGAAATCAAACCGCATGTGAACAGACCCTGAAGAGACTTTGGTCCAGATCAAACCGCATGTGAACAGACCCTGAAGAGACTCTGGTCCAGATCAAACATGATGTGAACAGACCCTGAAGAGACTTTGGTCCAGATCAAACATGATGTGAACAGACCCTGAAGAGACTCTGGTCCAGATCAAACATGATGTGAACAGACCCTGAAGAGACTCTGGTCCAGATCAAACAGGACATGAACAGACCCTGAAGAGACTCTGGTCCAGATCAAACATGATGTGAACAGACCCTGAAGAGACTCTGGTCCAGATCAAACAGGACGTGAACAGACCCTGAAAAGACTCTGGTCCAGATCAAACATGATGTGAACAGACCCTGAAGAGACTCTGGTCCAGATCAAACCGCATGTGAACAGACCCTGAACAGGCTCTCGGTGATCATATTCATATTGATCAGATAATTGACACATTGAAAGTCTCAACCGACCACAGTGTAATCTAACTACATCGGGGAACAAAGGTAATGAACATCAGGCCGTCCAGAACGTTCATCAGATAAACACTAAACTGGACTGAGACCCCGACTGAATAACCCTGTAACACAAAGTATTATTAAAATGAAAGTATAAAGATATGTTGGGAAACACACTCATACTTCAAACTGTAGCGTCTCAGCAGCTCCTCAGATCCTCCTCACCTTTGTTCTACTATCACATTAATCCTATTCATGACCACAATCCACCACCTTCACAGTTTTCCCAAAATCCATTACTGGTAGGTAAAATTGGTCAAATGATGGATTTTGGTTAAAAGTGATGGGAAGACTTGTTAGAGCCTGACATGGAACAACAACCTGAAATGTTTAAAAAGAAAAAAAAAGTAATAAAACCTGAAATGGCAATAATAATTATATATATATATATATGGATGGATGGATGGTTCCAGGTTCAATTCTCCATGAAAAACAAACAAACAGAATAAAATATGTGAAGTGATGATGTCTATATGTTAATGAAATAGGAGAAATTAAAACCATGGGACACAGACACAGTGCTCTTTCATAATAGTTATATATGTTTCCGATAACTGTAGAGCTATAGTTATAGAATCAGTTTCAGTGAAACTTTTCAGAGAAAAAAAGTTCTGATTCAGTGAAAAAGTTTTTTTTATCTGAATCAGAACTTTTTTTTCCCTTGTTTTTTTTCTCTCTCACATCTGGTCGTCATCACCCCCCTCCACTCTTCTCCTCCTCCCTTTCCCCTTCATCAGCATCCCCCCCCCCCTTCCTCTCGCTCTCTTCTCTCCCCGGTCAGATGTTGACTCAGAGCGGCGGCGGCAGGACGACGCCCCGGTACCTCCTCAACAAACCTCCACAAAACCTACAAAAACAACCAGAACCTCTTGGATTCGGCGAACCAGAACCTCCTGAACCACCTCCACCCGGACCTCAAACACCACAACCAGATCTAGAACCGGGAGGACCCGCGGAGCTGCTGCATGGATTGACCGGCTCCGACGCTTCTCTACTCGGGGGAAACTCTCTCTCTCTCTCTCTCTCCCTCTGTCCCTCGCTCTCTCGCTCTCTCTCTCTCTCGCCCTCTTCCTCCATTCTCTCCTTGCCTCTCTCCACCTCTCTCTCCATGACTTCCAGCTTCCAGCCTTCTTCCTCTTCCTCCCCCGACCCGCTGCTGCTCCACGCCGCCGCCAAGAAGAACTTCACCGTGAGCCACCTGCTGGACCTGGAGGAGGCCGCCGGGGAGCTGGCGGCCGCGCAGGCCGAGGAGGGCGCCGCGGAGGCCGGCAGGAGTCTGCTGGAGTCCCCGGGGCTCACCAGCGGCAGCGACACGGCGCAGCAAGACAGTGAGTTGTTTTTTTTTTTTTTTTTTAAGTAATGAATCATCCCCCCTATGACCCCCCCACCTCCACTAATACCACCCCCACCCCCACCCCCACCCCCCAAAACGGCCATTAATTCACCATTACGCGCTTTGATGTCAAGCGGACACGGTCAGTGGAGTAACCCCTCCACGAGCTCCGGGGGTAATAAATCTACCCCTCCCCTTCTTCATATTTTCATTTCAAGGTGAAGAAATCATAATAATCAGTAATTTATTTACCCCTTGGGAGGCAATTTCTGTCCATTTTTTCGCCGCACGCCGCGTTTTTGCGCATCAAATTTGGCATAAAATGCGGAACGCAAACTCTCAGCTGCGCGCGACCTTGTCTTTATTTATATAAAATGGGAAGATTTTGTTGTGTATTTTTTTATAGTTTTATTTTCACTCTGGTTCTTCATACCGACCCGCCGCACGAAATGAATCCTACACCAGCGACTTCTCAGACGGATACAGTTCGAATCAACCCCCGCTGGGTCTGGAAGTTACAAATATATTTGATCTTTTCATTTCAAAGTGCAGAAATCATAATTATCAGTCATTTATTTACCTCGTGGGAGCCTTTTTTTTCTTCTTCCACCAATTTATGTTTTGCGCATCAGAGTTGGCGTAAAATGCGGAACGCAAACTCAACTGCGCACAACTTTCTGTGTTTATTTATTTAAAACCCGAAGATTTTTTGGCACTTCTTTTTTCTTCACACCGACGTGCCGCACAATGCGAATCCGATTTCTGTGACTTCTCAGGTGGATAGTTCCACTCAAACCCCTGCTGGGTCTGGAAGTCTGAGGATGGAAGTTAAAAATGAGGAATATATATTTTGTCTTTTAGTTTAAAAGTGCAGAAATCATAATAATCAGTAATTTATGTGCAACCTGGGAGCTTTTTAGTTTTTCTTCCACTTTTGCGCACCGCATGTCGCGTTTGCGCATCAAATTTGGCGAAACGCAAACTGTGAACTGCGCAGAAGTTTATTTATCTTGAAAGCGAAGATTTTTTTTCCCCTCTCAAAAAAAAAAAAAAGAGAAAGAAAGAAAAAACAGTTTTTCTTCTCTCTGGCTCTTCACAGCGACCCGCTACACGAAGCCAATCCGATTTCAGAGACTCCTCAGGCGCATACAGTTCCCCTCAAACCCCCGCTGGACTGAAAGTCTGACGGTGGAAGTTAAAAATCGAGGAAAAAAAATTTAAATTTAAATTTTGAGATTTTTTTGTTTCTTTAAGGATTAAAAAGTACATAATGTTTAAAAACTGAACGGAAAAACAACATGATTTTTCCGGGAATGACTCCAATAAATGAGATGTTTAAAACTTTCATTTATTTAATTTTGAGCTTTAAAAATAAAGAATATTTATTCAAACATAAAGATTTAAAAGCTCCGAGTGTTGGTGAAAAACGAGGCCGCTTTAAGTGACTTCTGACGCGGATCCAGATTGAACATCTGGATCACATTCGCTCACATTCTCACGGTTTTCTAAAGACATATTGGCGCAAATTTTAGCCATTTTAAGCACGATAAATATTTTCCTTTGAACCTCCGGTTCGTCCACCGGGATGTCAGATACATCAAAGCCGCTTTTGGTGGCTTATAAGGCCGATACAAATGTCCACAAACACCGAGGAAAACACTTGCAGAGTTTCGTCCTTTAAAGATTTTGTTAAGCATTTTTGATGCTTTATTAATTACATTTAGCTATTTTTTATCTTTATCTCTATTTCTGCTGAAGCACCGGTTCCTCCACCGGGCTGTCGCATCAATCAAAGCCGCTTTTAGTGACTCATGGGCGGAAATGAATCATCTCAAATCCCCGTTCCTGACTCCAATATCTGGATGAAGACCTCTCGATTATAAATCTCATTTTTATTTAAATACATCTATTTTAACCATTACATATTTTATTTTGAAGTACCGATATTTCCACCGACGTGTCGGGTCAATTAAAGCCGATTTTAATGAGTTATAAGGCGGACACATATCGCCTAAAGTCCGGTGACATTTCCTTCACGCTAAGTTTAGACATTTGGACGATTTTTAATTCAAATGAAATAATTTCAAGAATAAAACGTCCCGGTTCATCCAATCCGCTTTTAGTGGCTTTTGACACGGATATAAACCGTCTGAAACACCGGGGTAGTAGACCGAAGAATCACTTACACATTTCCTAAAGTCATTAAAAGTCATTTTAATGTATTTTCAATAAGATTGGATAAAACAATATTTTTGAACCTCCGGTTCTTCCTCGGGGATGCCACGTACATAAATCCGCTTCAAATGGCTATAAAGCCGATATAAATGTCCGACCCCCGGGAAAGATAGAATAACTTTTAAATGGACTTGATTGAAAGTGTTTTTATTTTTCACGCGTTAAGCGGATATAAATCTCTCACCACCTGCGTGAAGACAGAAGAATCACATCCACATTTCCTTCACGTAAAAATGTTTCTTAACGTAATTCTGGCGCTTTTTACTTGCTTTTTGTAATTTTGATGTCAATATATATTTCTCTGAAAGCAACGGAACTTCCAACGACCTGTCGGACAAATCGAAGCCGTTTTTAGTGCCCCATGAGGCGGATATAAATCGTCTCAACACTGGGGGAAGACGACATAAAATCACTGACACATTTCCATCATGTTGTTTTTTTTGTTTTTTTTAACGTAAATTTCACGCATTTTACTTAAACTTTCGGGATAAGAAAGTAAACATTTTTAACCTCCGGTTCTTCCACCGACGCGTCGGACAAAGCGAAGCCGCGTTTAGTGCCTCCTGAGGCGGATACAACTCGACTCGCCCGACACCCCGGTGAAAACTTCCAGCGCTGGAAAAAAGAAAAAGAAAAGAAAGATGGTCGTCGCAGAGTCCAGCCGGGGTAATTCAGCCGCGGTAAAATCTCCCATAGAGGGTAAATAAACTGCCCCCTCCTCACCTCCGTCTTTAATGAGTGTTTTTGTTATTTTTGCGTTAATATGCGCTCATTTTCAGCCTGTCACGCACTTTGTGGAAATGAGACACCAGGCTCACATTTACTAAGAAAACAAGGGTTTTTTCTGAGCGTCTGACACTTTTCAGGAGGTTGGATTCCTTCGAGTAGCTTTTCTTTGGTGTCTTTTATCACTTTTCAAATAAAACAATCGATTTAAAAAACAAAGATTTTATGGTTTGATTGTTTATTAAATGTTTGAGTTTCGAAACGGCCGTGAAAATCTTCTCGAAATAATATTAAAGAACATTCTAGTCTTAAATCTGTCCCATCTTATTCATTGTTATGACTTTCTTTATTGTTAGTTTTAGTTTTGGTCCTTTAAGTCGCTCGTAAATCATTTTTAACAAAATCGATAAAACATTTCTAATATTTTTCATAAATCGAGTTTTAGGTTTAAGAACAAAACCTCTACATGTTCCGACAAAGAACATTTCTCGACATTTTATTGTTTTATTTTCGTGTCGCTTTAAGAAGTATTATATTTGAAATTCACGCAATAAATAAACAAATATATAAAGAATAAAGTGAAAAGAAAGTTCATGATTTCTACTTTTAATAAATTGTTTATATGTGAGAAGAAAATTCCTCTCATCATATTTAAACAATGGCTCTTCGGAGGAATGTATGTATAGTCGCATCTTTAATGAAGAATTGATTAAATAAAGAAAATTAAATAAAATAATAAAAAGGTGATCAGAGTTTCGAATACAATCATAATATAAATCTGGATTTCTATTTCTGTTCAATTATTGTTTACATATACGGGAAAAATAAATTGATATTCCAACAAACAACATTTAAAACAATATTGTTGATTTAGTTCTTTGTCACTTTGGTTTGAAATTTTATTAAAAAAGTGTTTTAATTTAGAATATTGATGCATTTTGGAAGATTTTGTACACAACATGCTTTTATTTTAAAATCCCACTGTTTTATTTTGGATTTGATCGTTCCTATAAACTACAATCCGATTTGCTTGTTTGTCTTTTTATTTACTGAAGTTTTGAAAGGGATTACTTGTTCAATAAAGTAGATAAGATAGAGAATACTGCTTCTGTTATGTAAATACACAAATTTGTCACCATAACCAATTTATTGTTTTTAATTGTTTCTTGTGTTTTTCTCATAATTTCTCAGTTTCCTTCATCTTTTCTGATGTTTCGCTGCTTTTCTTACATCATTTCCTCATTTCTATCCTTTCTTCTCCTCCGTTACCTGTTCTGTGGTTCCTCTCCTCCGTTACCTGTTCTGTGGTTCTTCTCCTCCGTTACCTGTTCTGTGGTTCTTCTCCTCCGTTACCTGTTCTGTGGTTCCTCTCCTCCGTTACCTGTTCTGTGGTTCTTCTCCTCCGTTACCTATTCTGTGGTTCTTCTCTTCCGTTACCTGTTCTGTGGTTCTTCTCCTCCGTTACCTGTTCTGTGGTTCTTCTCCTCCGTTACCTGTTCTGTGGTTCTTCTCCTCCGTTACCTGTTCTGTGGTTCTTCTCCTCCGTTACCTGTTCTGTGGTTCTTCTCTTCCGTTACCTGTTCTGTGGTTCCTCTCCTCCGTTACCTGTTCTGTGGTTCTTCTCCTCCGTTACCTGTTCTGTGGTTCTTCTCCTCCGTTACCTGTTCTGTGGTTCTTCTCCTCCGTTACCTGTTCTGTGGTTCTTCTCCTCCGTTACCTGTTCTGTGGTTCTTCTCTTCCGTTACCTGTTCTGTGGTTCCTCTCCTCCGTTACCTGTTCTGTGGTTCTTCTCCTCCGTTACCTGTTCTGTGGTTCTTCTCCTCCGTTACCTATTCTGTGGTTCCTCTCCTCCGTTACCTGTTCTGTGGTTCTTCTCCTCCGTTACCTATTCTGTGGTTCCTCTCCTCCGTTACCTGTTCTGTGGTTCCTCTCCTCCGTTACCTGTTCTGTGGTTCTTCTCCTCCGTTACCTATTCTGTGGTTCCTCTCCTCCGTTACCTGTTCTGTGGTTCTTCTCCTCCGTTACCTGTTCTGTGGTTCTTCTCCTCCGTTACCTATTCTGTGGTTCTTCTCCTCCGTTACCTGTTCTGTGGTTCTTCTCCTCCGTTACCTGTTCTGTGGTTCCTCTCCTCCGTTACCTATTCTGTGGTTCTTCTCCTCCGTTACCTATTCTGTGGTTCCTCTCCTCCGTTACCTGTTCTGTGGTTCTTCTCCTCCGTTACCTATTCTGTGGTTCCTCTCCTCCGTTACCTGTTCTGTGGTTCCTCTCCTCCGTTACCTGTTCTGTCATCAATAATCATCGACTGGTCTGCGGTCGTGGAAACGAGCTTCATGAAGAGAATAGAAACGTCACGATATTTATCAGTCTTGTTTTCCTGGTTTGAGAGCGTTTTTCTGACTTTCTGTTGTTCTCTCATTCTGCTGGTAGTTCTGTTGTTCTCTCATTCTGCTGGTAGTTCTGTCGTTCTCTCATTCTGCCGGGGATTCTGTCGTTTCTGTCGTTCTCTCATTCTGCTGGTAGTTCTGTCGTTCTCTCATTCTGCCGGGGATTCTGTCGTTTCTGTCGTTCTCTCATTCTGCTGGTAGTTCTGTCGTTCTCTCATTCTGCCGGGGATTCTGTCGTTTCTGTCGTTCTCTCATTCTGCTGATAGTTCTGTCGTTCTCTCATTCTGCCGGGGATTCTGTCGTTTCTGTCGTTCTCTCATTCTGCCGGGGATTCTGTCGTTTCTGTCGTTCTCTCATTCTGCCGGGGGTTCTGTCGTTTCTGTCGTTCTCTCATTCTGCCGGGGGTTCTGTCATTCTCTCATTCTGCTGGTGGTTCTGTTGTTTCTGTCGTTCTCTCATTCTGCTAGTGGTTCTGTCACTTCTGTCGTTCTCTCATTCTGCTGCTGGTTCTGTCATTCTCTCATTCTGCTGGTGGTTCTGTCACTTCTGTCGTTCTCTCATTCTGCTGCTGGTTCTGTTGTTTCTGTCGTTCTCTCATTCTGCTGGTGGTTCTGTCACTTCTGTCGTTCTCTCATTCTGCTGCTGGTTCTGTTGTTTCTGTCGTTCTCTCATTCTGCTGGTGGTTCTGTCACTTCTGTCGTTCTCTCATTCTGCCGGCGGTTCTGTCATTCTCTCATTCTGCTGGTGGTTCTGTCGTTTCTGTCGTTCTCTCGTTCTGCCGGCGGTTCTGTCGTCTCGTTCTGCTGGTGGTTCTGTCATTCTCTCGTTCTGCCGGCGGTTCTGTCATTTGTCGCTGTCTCATTCTGCTGGTGGTTCTGTCATTCTCTCATTCTGCTGCTGGTTCTGTCGTTTCTGTCATTGTCTCGTTCTGCTGGTGGTTCTGTCGATCTCTCATTCTGCCGGCGGTTCTGTCGTTCTCTCGTTCTGCCGGTGGTTCTGTCGTTTCTGTCGATCTCTGATTCTGCCGGCGGTTCTGTCGTTTCTGTCGTTCTCTGATTCTGCTGGTGGTTCTGTCACTTCTGTCGTTCTCTCATTCTGCCGGCGGTTCTGTCATTCTCTCATTCTGCTGGTGGTTCTGTCGTTTCTGTCGTTCTCAGGTTCTGCCGGCGTTTCTGTCGTTTGTTGTTCTCCCATTCTGCTGGCGGTTCTGTCGTTCTCTCATTCTGCCGGCGGTTCTTTCTTTCTCTCATTCTGCCGGCGGTTCCGTTGTTTCTGTTGTTCTCCCATTCTGCTGGCGGTTCTGTCGTTCTCTCATTCTGCCGGAGGTTCTTTCTTTCTCTCATTCTGCTGGCGGTTCTGTCGTTCTGTTGTTCTGCCGGTGGGCCTGTCGTTTCTGTCGTTCTGCCGGAGGTTCTGTTGTTTCTGTTGTTCTCTCGTTCTGCCGACGGTTCTGTCATTTTGATGTTTCTTGGTGATTTTTTTCATGTTCCTTTCTTATTTTGTCATGTTTCCTGGTCATTCTTTCATGTCTCCTGGTCATTCTTTCATGTCTCCTGGTCATTCTTTCATGTCTCCTGGTCATTCTTTCATGTTTCCTGGTGATTTCTGTTGGTTTCCCAGCGATTGTTTTTTATCTTGGTTCCTGGTGATTTCTGTTGGTTTCCTGGTGATTTTTAGCAGTGTTCTTAACTTTTCTCATGTTTTCCGATGGTCTCTGGTCCTGGTTTCTGAGAAAGTCTTTCTTGGGCTTTGGATGACCGTAATGAATGTCTAGTTTTCTCATGACTTCTATTTTGGTTTCTCATAGAGTCTCAAGTCTCTGTGGTGGTTTTCTAGTGATTTCTCAGTTTGTGGAACCGTCCCGTCTTTGTCAAGCTGTTCTCTCAATTATTCATTTTTCCTTTCTTCCTGACTTTTATTTTGGTGGTCTATGTTTTTTTGACAGTTTGGTGGACTTCCTGCTTTTCTTTTCACTCCTCAACTTTTTTTTCAGAGATTCTCATGAATGTTGTTTTGCTTTGTTGAGTTTTCTCTCGAAGGTTCTCTTCATGGTGTTTCTGAGATTCTGGTGTTTCTGTAGCTCATCATTTCCTCTTTCTCATGCTTATGTTCTCTCCTGGTTCTCCAGATTCTCCTGTTTCTCTGCTGGTTCTCTTGTTTCTTTCCGGGGTTCTGTCTCTTTCCTGGTTCTCCTGCTTCTTTCCTGGTTCTCCTGTTTCTTTCTTGGTTCTCCTGTTTGTTTCCTGGTACTCCTGGTTCCCCTGGTTCTAGTTTTTCTGGTTCTCATAGTTTGGAGGTTTTCTGACAGATTTGTTTATTTTCTAGTTTGTTGTCGTCTTTCTGTTTATGATCATTTAACATTTCCTGATATTTGTCCGTCAAGGTTTGTTGATTCTTTCTTCTCATTTCTCAAGTTTATTACCACATTCTCATTTCATCATATTTGTTGGTTTTTGTGTGTTGTCTGATGGTTCTTGGAGTTTTTCTTGTAACTTTCTGTTTCTCTCTGTTTTCTGGTTTTCTGATGGTTTTTTCTCATCATATCACAATTTCTTATGGTTTTTCACGTTTTCTGTCTGTTGTCAGTTTATGTTTGTTAGTTTGTTAGTTTTTCTCATGGTACAGTACAGTATGAGAAATATGATACAGTACAGTACAGTACAGAATGATACGGTGCAGTACAGTATGATACAGTGCAGTATGATACAGAGCAGTACGATACAGTGCAGTACTGTATGATACAGTACAGTACAGAATGATATGGTGCAGAACAGTATGATGATACAGTACAGTGTGATACAGTGCAGTACAGTATGATACAGTACAATACAGAATGATATGGTGCAGTACAGTATGATACAGAGCAGTACGATACAGTGCAGTACAGTATGATACAGTACAGTACAGAATGATACGGTGCAGTACAGTATGATACAGTACAGTACAGTACAGTATAGTACAGAATGATATGGTGCAGTACAGTATGATACAGTACAGTACGATACAGTACAGTAAAGAATGATATGGTGCAGTACAGTATGATACAGTACAGTACGATACAGTACAGTAAAGAATGATATGGTGCAGTACAGTATGATACAGTACAGTACAGAATGATATGGTGCAGTACAGTATGATACAGAGCAGTACGATACAGTGCAGTACAGTATGATACAGTACAGTACAGAATGATATGGTGCAGTACAGTATGATACAGTACAGTACAGTAAAGAATGATATGGTGCAGTACAGTATGATACAGTACAGTACAGAATGATATGGTGCAGTACAGTATGATACAGTACAGTACAGTAAAGAATGATATGGTGCAGTACAGTATGATACAGAGCAGTACGATACAGTGCAGTACAGTATGATACAGTACAGTATGATACAGTACAGTAAAGAATGATATGGTGCAGTACAGTATGATACAGTACAGTAAAGAATGATACGGTGCAGAACAGTATGATACAGTGCAGTACGATACAGTGCAGTATAGTATGATACAGTACAGTGTGATACAGTGCAGTACAGTACGATACAGTGCAGTATGATACAGAGCAGTACGATACAGTACAGTATGATACAATGCAGTATGATACAGTACAGTACAGAATGATACAGTGCAGTACAGTATGATACAATACAGTGTGATACAGTACAGTGCAGTACGATACAGTGCAGTACAGTGTGATACAGTATAGTACAGTATGATACGGTGCAGTATGATACAATGCAGTACAGTACTTCCCCCCCGGTCTCTGTCCAGATGAGCCGTTGTCATCGGAGGAGAAGAAGAAGAGGAAGCAGCGCCGCAACCGCACGACGTTCAACAGCAGCCAGCTGCAGGCGCTAGAGCGAGTGTTTGAGAGGACGCACTACCCCGACGCCTTCGTCAGAGAAGACCTGGCCAGGAGGGTCAGCCTGACCGAGGCTCGAGTACAGGTAATCTGATTACTATCGATGACCCAGGCCCGAGCACAGGTAATCTGATTACTACAGTAAAATAGTGTTTGAGAGTGCTAAAAATGCTAACATTGGTAAATTTGCTCAAAAGTGCAAACAGCTGGTGTTCACGTGTTTGTGGCTAACATGCTAAAAGCTCGTGCTCTTCCAGGTTTGGTTCCAGAACAGACGAGCAAAGTTCCGCCGGAATGAGCGCGCAATGCTAGCTAGCAAGAATGCGTCGCTACTCAAGTCGTACTCGGGCGACGTGACGGCGGTGGAGCAGCCCATTGTGCCGCGGCCGGCGCCGCGTCCCAACGACTACCTGTCCTGGGGCAGCGCTGCCCCCTACAGGTGGGTCCTCGCTAGCTAGTGCTAACATATATTTTATCGTAAATGAAGAAAATGGCTACATGGGAGCTACAGAACAGTTTTACAGAGTCTTCCTGTTCTTCCTCTGAAGCCCCTCCCACTTTACTCACTTCCCTTTGATTGACACTTTGAGCTCACGAGTGATTAGGTAATTATCGTTCCACTGGGCAACGTTTTTTTTTGTGCCTTCGGTTTAAAGTGGGCGGGACTAACATTGGTGTTATGCTCAATTCTATGCTAAATGCTATGCTAACACTGTGACTATGTGATCCTGAAGCTGGTATCCGATGGCGGAGGCGGGGCCGCTGCGAGGGCCCCAGAAAATGCTGCCCTCCGAGAACAAGTATGCCCCAATACACTTCCTGTTTATCTGCCACTTCCTTTTTAACTTCCACTTCCTGTTTCAAGCTTGCTGCTTAACTTCTAATTCCTGTTTAATTCTACTTCTTGTTTCAAACTTGCTGTTCCTTCAATGGTTTTACTTAAATTCAGCCACCATGTTTGTTTTCTAAACTGAGCTAAACCATCAGCAGCTAAGCTATAACACGTATGCTAGCAGGCTAAATTGAAGAACTTTATTTGAACTGGTTAGCTTGCCATGACTCCTCGCTAGCCGTTCATTAGCCTCCATGCTAACCAGCCTGTTCCTGTAAATAACCTATCACTCCCAGTTGGTGACACTTCACTTCCTGTTAGCCTCTATGCTAACACTGCTCTCCCTCTCATAGTGGTCCCGTTGCCATGGCGACGTACCCTCCCTCCTGCTCCAACAGCGGCTCCTCGGGTGTCAACATGGCGTCCAGCATCGCTAACCTGCGGCTAAAGGCTAAAGAGTACAGCCTCAACCAGGTGCCCACCGTCAACTGAAGGACAAGGAAGACCCCCCCAGGACCAACCTGGGCTCTACCAAGCCCCTCCCCCCCCAGGACCAACCTGGGCTCTACCAAGACCCGCCCAGGACTTCCCCACCCCTCCCCCAGGCTGCCCCAGTACCCCTGTTGAGCATCTGCTTGCAGGCTAAAGCTATTATAGCTACAGCTAAACATGGCTCTGGACCCTGTTACCACCTCTGTTCCCCCTTGGGATTAATTTTGACCCCTGGAACTACTTTTGACCCCCCCCCCCCCCCCCCCACCCCGCCCCCCCCGCCCCACCACCACTCCCACCACCTGGAATACCTGTTTCCCCCCTGTTAGCCGCTGGAGCTCCCTTTATCAACCCACCCCTTCCCATGGATCTACTTTTGCCCCCCTGGATTTCCTGTTGCCCCCTGTTGATGACTCTTCTTCTTCTTCTTTGGGACTAAAGGAGGTTTTATAGTCGGATATTACCCAGAATTCCTCCACATTACTCTTTGTAACAAAATGTACGTTAAACAATAAAACTTAAAAAACAATAAAACAATTTTTTTATGCAAAGACTAAAACTGTTGCGGTTCTTCTTAACAGGCAAACTTTTTACCGTTCACCCCAGACTCCCTTAAAAAAAACGCCTAATTTAAAGTTCACGCTCACATTTGATCATTTTATAAACAATTCCTACGGTTTTTTTTTAATGTTGATTTAAACACTTTGTATGTTTTATTTAATTCATCTCTGAAATTAAACATCTAATATTTGAATTTTGTGCATTTTTGTTTTTTATTTTGGAAACGTTACTGAAGCCTGACCAGAATCAAAGTGTTTTTTAGTTTGTCTCTGTGGAAATTATTTATTCATTTTATTACAAGTTATTGTAAATCACAAATTTTATTTAATTTGTCTCAGACAATTGAATGTTTATTATTGGATTTTTATGTATTTCTATCATGAAATATAATTTACCCTGCATTTTTAAATTAACCAAACTCCATTTAAAAATCATCAAATTTAAAGTTTGCATCCAAAATTGCTCCCATTAGAAATCGATTTTTCAGACATTTTTTTACAAGATATTCTGAAACGTCAATGACTTTGAAATAATTCAGCTAAAAGATTAAATGCCTAATATTTGATATTTGTGCGTTTGGTTCAAAATTGCGTTTTGAAGAGACCAGACTCCATTTAAAAATCATCAAATTCAAAGTTTCTGTAAGAAATCTTCCATTGGAATAACATGTATAAACATGTAGAAATTATTTGTACCTCTTGAATGAATTCATGTGGTAGAAAAATGAAATTCATCAAATTAATTCATCTTAACAATTAAACATCTAATGTTCGATTTTGTTGATTTTTGATCGATGCTAACTAGCCTTTTGATGATTGACCAGGCTCCACTTAAAAAAACCTCAAATTTAAAGTTTGTGTCCAAAATGTATCATTTTATAAACAATTTAAAAAAATTTATTTGTCAGTTTAAATGTTTCTTATGTTTACTTCGTCTCAGAAATTAAATATAAACTTTGAAGTCTGGGATTCTGTGGTGAAATGTTACTTGACCGGTGCTTTGAACAGATTCCATTCTCCGGGCTTTTCATATTGGGATAGTCCGGGACCGGGTTCACCTGGAAGGGGGCGGAGCCAAGAATGTTCACCCCATCACATTTACTGTAGAGACCGAATCAAACCGCCGAGAAAATGTCCTGCTTTTACACCAGCTGCCATTAGGGGGTGCTGTTGGTAAAAAAACAAACAAACACTGGGTTCGTCCTAATAGTCCCTCCTATCTCATAACAATCCCTCCTATCTCCCCTCTCTACTTCCTCCTCTCTACTTCCTCCTCTCTACTTCTTCCTCTCTACTTCCTCCTCTCTACTTCCTCCTCTATATGTCTTTCTCTCTATTTCTTCCTCTCTACTTCCTCCTCTATATGTCTTCCTCTCTATTTCTTCCTCTCTACTTCCTCCTCTCTATTTCTTCCTCTCTACTCCCTCCTCTCTACTTCCTCCTCTCTACTTCCTCCTCTATATGTCTTCCTCTCTACTTCCTCCTCTCTACTTCCTCCTCTCTATTTCTTCCTCTCTACTCCCTCCTCTCTACTTCCTCCTCTCTACTTCCTCCTCTATATGTCTTCCTCTCTACTTCCTCCTCTCTATTTCTTCCTCTCTATTTCTTCCTCTCTACTTCCTCCTCTCTATTTCTTCCTCTCTACTCCCTCCTCTCTACTTCCTCCTCTCTACTTCCTCCTCTATATGTCTTCCTCTCTACTTCCTCCTCTCTATTTCTTCCTCTCTACTCCCTCCTCTCTACTTCCTCCTCTCTACTTCCTCCTCTCTATTTCTTCCTCTCTATTTCTTCCTCTCTACTTCCTCCTCTCTACTCCCTCCTCTCTATTTCTTCCTCTCTATTTCTTCCTCTCTACTTCCTCCTCTCTACTTCCTCCTCTATATGTCTTCCTCTCTACTTCCTCCTCTCTATTTCCTCCTCTCTACTTCCTCCTCTCTACTTCCTCCTCTATATGTCTTCCTCTCTACTTCCTCCTCTCTATTTCTTCCTCTCTACTCCCTCCTCTCTACTTCCTCCTCTCTACTTCCTCCTCTCTACTTCCTCCTCTCTTTGTCTTCCTCTCTAATCCACATATGAACGCTAGATATTTTCCAACTTTTTCATTCTGCCTCTGCTTCTTCTGATACATGTGGTCAACTTTCTGTTTCCTACCCAGAATGCATTGCGCTCTGCATCAGGTCCACTAACTCCGCCCACTGGAAAGATTGTTAGTAAACAAAGTAAGACCAGAGATCTTTTGGCCTCGGTTCAGAGTTGGTGGGAAGGTTCACCAAATGGTTTGTTCCTGAAGAGACTCTGGTCCGGATCAAACAGGACGTGAACAGACCCTGAAGAGACTCTGGTCCGGATCAAACATGATGTGAACAGACCCTGAAGAGACTCTGGTCCAGATCAAACAGGATATGAACAGACCCTGAAAATTTCAAATTTAAAGATTAAACTCACAATTTCTCCCCGTGGAAATACTTTCAACATTTTTTAAAAAGTTACTGCAAATAACTGATGTATTTCACTTAATTCGTCTCCCTTTTCTCACGTTTTCATGTTTTGGCTGCTGAAACGTAAACAAGCTGAGAAGCATCAAGGTAAAAACTGCGTTAAAGAGACCAGACGTTTGTGTCCAAATATTTTTTCGTTAAAAATACTTTTTACAAGTTCTTGTAAAACATTCATGTATTTCATTCAATTCTTTTCAGAAATTTAACCTCTAATCTTTTGTTCTCTTGTGTTTTCATGTTTTTTCACTGCAGAAATACAAATACATGAAAGTAGCATTCAAGCTAGCCCTGTTTTGAAGATGTAACATGATTAAACGATGTCATCCATTATTGATTATCGGTTATAAATTGTTTAATGAATATTATCGATTAACTATGAATTCTCAGTGTTTTTATTGGTGAAACTTATTTTCAAGTATTTTCTAAAAATGAATCTTTGATATTTAATTGCCCCGCTTGGCTCGGGGGCAGTTTTCTTGTTGGTACGTTCAAAGTTACCCTGGCGCCCGGCTCACCTTTCACCGGGGGGGGGTTAAGAAACCTGAAGTGATTCCAGATGTGCCGGCGTCTCTTTCTTTTACCCTTTCCCCCCCCCACCCCCGTTTCATCAGCGTAGCCCCCGGACGCTGTCTCTCTCTCCTCGCACCCCGTAAATACCCCGCCACCCCTAGGATCCCCCCGCCCCACTGAGCACATCTGGAGCTGATTAGAGAGGAGACAGGACGAGTGAGGGAGGGGCAGTCTGTCTGGGGGGAGGGGGGGTGGGGTGTTTACTAACACAGGCCCGATCGATCATCGATTGCCAAAAAGCTACCCCGCATTCCATAGTTACCCTACATTCAACAATGTTACTCCATCACTTTAAAAAGTGTTGGAATAAAAAGTTACTTCAACACGATGCTTAAGTTACAACACTAAAGTTACTCCCAGACTGTAAAAAGTTACAACACTATAAAAAGTAACTTTTACAGTGTTTGTGATTTTGACACAAAGTTACCTGAAAACTAAAGTTGCTTCAACACTGCAAAAAGTCTGTCAACACTCCGGTTATCTATACACTGTGAAATGGTATGGCACTATATAAAGTTACATAATCACTGTGAAAAGTTATCTCAACACCTCCATGTACTAATGTCAGTGTTATTTGCCCCAGGTGTTTCTTTTTAAAGGGGGCAAGTCGGGGCAGGTAAGAGGTAAGACAAAGTGAGACACACACACACACACACACACACACACACACACACACACACACACACACACACACACACACACACACACACACACACACACACACCAACATGAGCAGCTTTTTCCACAGACGACGGTAAGTTTCACACAAACTTCGGAAACCAAAAGAAAAGATGTTCGGAACAAAGAAAAGTTCAGAAACTGTTCACTTCACGAGAAGTCGATCAGCACGTGAGCTAAGATGCTAAAAACCAATGAGGCACTAGAAAATGTTTGTAGCATTAGCATGATAGCTTCCTAGCTTGAAGGAATCAACTTGTTTTTACAGTGGGAATAATGGAATAAGCTACTGAGCTTGGAGTTTAGCAACACAGTAACAGAGAGACATTAGCATGAGACGATAGCAATATCAGGGAGTTAACAATAGACAAGTATGAATAGAGAGTAAAACTAGCATGTAACTAGCATGCAATAGAAAAGGACTTAGTAAGAAAGTACTGTAACAAAAAAATAGCTTGAAACTTGCATAAAAAGAGCATAAAATAATGTAATTTAGCATGAAAGTAGCATGAAACTATGAAACCATCGTGAAACTACTATAAAACTAGCAACGACTTCATGTGAAAAATAGAAAAAATCTGCAGGAAATTAGCATGAAGCTAGCAGCAAACAAGCATGCCACCAATAATGTGTAATTAGCATGAAACTTGCTTGTTTTATGTCATGAAAAGTGAGAATCCTGCGACTTTGTAGTCCAGCTAAAAAGAGACATTAGCATTGGATGCTAATTCTAACTAATTTGATAACAAAATCACTCATTTCATAGTAACTGCGGTTTGCATTAGCGTGCATAAATGGTTATCATTAGCCGTTAGTATTAGCATAAGCTAGGGTTCTTGTGTTAATGCCAACACTAGTCCGGCAGCTAATCTCTAAAGGTAACAGCCTTCCCCTAATGCTAACGCTATCAGGACAGATATGACAGTAATGCTATTGCTAATGCTAAAATGTGTTCCAGGCTCTCCAGTGCTGAAAAACCCAACCACACGAACGGTGAGTTAGCATTAGCATAACATGCCGTGGAAGTCATGAGAGTACTTTTCTAAAAGTAACTGATTACTTTTTGTAGATGGAGTAGCGATCCAGGTGAACAGCATCAGAGACCTCGAGCAGGTAACAGCATGCTAATGCTAACACAGAGGTTTGACTTAGCTTAATGCTAACAAGTCTCTTTTATGTACGTTTAATGCTCATGAGTGAAATGCTAGCTTTAGTATTGGCTACTATAGTAGATTACTTCATGCTAAGTTACTTCATGCTATTTTCAAGCTAACTTCAAGCTAGTTAAACGCTTGTTTCGTGCTAGTTTTATGCTATGGTCATACTCTTTTCACGGTAATGTCACGCTTGCTAATTTCCTGCTGGCTTCTACCTAGTTTTTTGCTAGTTAGATCACAATAGCTAATCCACATAAATCTAACATGAATGTTGCATTAAACTGCTAAAGCTAACATTTATCCCCCTGTCCTTTCTATTAATGAGTCAAACATTAGCTTTAGAGTTAGCTGACGCTAACCGTTTAAACATCACATGCGGTTTGCGTTAGCACTGTTAGCATTGCTCGTTGACCCTGCCCTGCTAGTGTAGCTTGATGCTAATTCTTCCTGACAGCATGACTTGATGAGGAACAGACCTAGCTAGTGTGTGTGTGTGTGTGTGTGTGTGTGTGTGTGTGTGTGTGTGTGTGTGTGTGTGTGTGTGTGTGTGTGTGTGTGTGTGTGTGTGTGTGTGTGTGTGTGTGTGTGTGTGTGGAGGAGGGGGGGTGATCGGCCAATCACGGCGCTGCATTCCAAACTCCATTGAAAACACATGTTCGCAGAGTTCAGCTTAAATTAGCATCGCTAATCTGTTTTTTTCTTCTCTCTTGCCGCCACAGCCGCCCGAGCTAGCTGCACGCGCTATGACACATCGGTCCGGGAGCAATTAGCATTAGCTGACACGGCTGCTAATGGAGCGTGTCGGATAGCGTCGCTAGCCAAACACAAACACACTTTTGTCAGACGGGTTTTCTGATGAAATTAGCGTGATGCTAATCGAGTTAGCGAGCCAGAACGCACCGCGTCATGCTAACATGATGGATAAGATCTCTAATTACTGACACGGCTAGCTTAGCATGCTCCTAACAGATGCTCGGTTGTTATTGAACTAGCATGATGCTGAAAGACATGCAACATGCTAACACAATAGATAAAAAAACACGGCTAGCTTAGCTGGTTTTATGCTAATTTCATGGTAGCTACATGCTAGTTTTACGCTTGTGTCAAGACAGTTTGCTATTTCCATGCTAGCTATGCAAACCAATGAGAAGAGATAACAAAGCTAAACAAGCTAAAACCGCTAATTATTAAAACAATGCTAAAATAGTGAGTAATGCTGAAAGAGCTAATTATGCTACAATTATGATGAAAAATGATAGCTCCAAGAGCTAATTATGCTAAAAAGCTAATATTCTAAAAGGGCTAATTATAAAAACAGTGCTAAAATAGCGAATATGCTGAAAGAGCTAATTATGCTACAATTATGAAAAAAAATTATATTACTAAAAGAGCTAATTATAAAAACACAATCAAAAGCTCACAATGCTAATAGAGCTAATTATGAAAACAAAGCTAAAAAGCTAACACTGAAAGAACTAATTATGCTAAAAATGTTCAAAAGCTAATAATGCTAAAAGGGATGTGTGTGTGTGTGTGTGTGTGTGTGTGTGTGTGTGTGTGTGTGTGTGTGTGTGTGTGTGTGTGTGTGTGTGTGTGTGTGTGTGTGTGTGTGTGTGTGTGCGCCCCCCTCTCTGGCCCCACCCACTGTCGTGATTCTGAAATGTTTCCATGGCAACAGCATCTGGACGTTTTAAAGAAGGAAAACTTTAGTCTGAAGCTCCGGATCTACTTCCTGGAGGAGAACCTCAGGGACCAAAACCAGGACCAGGACCAGGACAAGAACCAGAGGCTCGTCCAGAAAGACCAGGACGAGCATCTGCACCAGAGCCAGGACCAGGTTCACCTTAAAGATATACATAGACAGGTCAGTCTATTAGCCTTAACTTTAGCATGGTCTCTGTGTGCTGCTAGCTCACTTCAATGTTAGCATTAGCATTAGCTTCAGTGGCATTCTATGTTTAGTGTTAGCATTAGGATTAGCTTCAGTAGTGTTTCATTTTTACTGTTAGCATTAACTTCAATAGCGGTCAACGCTTAATGTTATCATTAGCTTCAGTGGCGCTTCATGTTTAATGTTAGCACTAGCATTAGCATTGTCGAACTGTGTTAGCATTAGCGTGTTAAAGCTAAAGCTAGCATGTTTGTGTTTAGAACGCGGAGCTGCAACGACTGAACTACGAACTGAACCAGGAAGTAGAGCGACTGTGAGGAAGCAAGACATAACCACTCTTTACACACCAACATTGTAAAGGCACACCCACCCCGTTAAGATCCGCTCACCTCTTTCCCTCCAGCAGGTTGGCATCATTGAACATCTGCGAGGAGAAAGGGGTGGAGCTTGAACATCAGAGGACGAAACTTGAGGAGGAGAAGGAGCAGCTGAAGGTCAAAGTTCACCACCAGGTCAACACGCATGCTAACTAATGCTCATGCAGTACAGAAAAACACAAACAGAAATCCCCATGACAATAGTGTCGCTAATACTCAAATTTCTTAATTAAAGTCAATGGTAGCTGTTAGCTTAACAAGTGGGTTCATATTAGCTTGCGGCTTACAAGCTAATGCTAACAGTTAGCTTCTGAAAGTTAGCATTGGTTTTATTAAAATGTTAGAAGTGACCAGCTGAAATTCCCATTTCCCAGTTAGCAGTTAGCATGGTTGCTATAAAAATAGCGCTAACTTTAGATTTTTTTCAAAACTCCGAAGTGAGAATTTTCCCAGCTTTCCATTTCTCAGTTGGTAAATTCCCACTTCCCAGTTGTTTTTGACAAGCACTAACAGGAAGCTGATTGAATGTTTTTCAGGAGGCGGAGCTCCACGCACTCCATGAAGCTAACCGGGTAAACACACTCATGCTAACACATGTAGCATCAAGCTAGCTGCTACTAAACAGAAATTCCCAGTTGGAAATTGGATTGTCCCATTTATGTACAGGAGCTGTGGGAGAAGGAGCAACAGAGGAAGATGGGGCAGGGCTTCTGGAAGGAGGTGAGGGGTGGGGCTTTGAGAGGGAGGGGCTTCTGGAAGGAGGTGAGGGGTGGGGCTTTAAGAGGGAGGGGCTTCTGGAAGGAGGTGAGGGGTGGGGCTTTGAGAGGGAGGGGCTTCTGGAAGGAGGTGAGGGGTGGGGCTTTAAGAGGGAGGGGCTTCTAGAAGGAGGTGAGGGGTGGGGCCCCTCCTCTTTTATTCATTTTATTGTACACCTCAGTAGCTTAAACAGGATGCAGCACTGAAATCCATCAAATGCTTTCAAACTGTTGTGCTCTGATGCTTCTGCGTCATTATAACAGAAGCCGCTCCTGAACGCACCAAACTATTGATCAGCGATATTTAAACAGACTCTCACCAGCTTCCTTCAGAGCACGTAAAGTTTTCACTGCACAGTTGGTCACGCTCAGGAGAGGAACTAGTTTGTGCCACAAAACTACAGAGGTTAGAGGCAGTCAGAGCTTCTGACCTTTGACCTCAACACACTGACTAGCAGGGGCTTCATCTATAAAACGTTGTGTAGGATTCCTACTAAAAATGTACATGCAGCCAAAAGTTGAAATTGGTGGGCGCCCCAAAAAAGTAAAATCGGGGCTTATACATCCTTTTAGAGCTCTCAGTCCACCTGGAAGGTGGACCGTCCAGGCCCCGCCCTCAACACGCCCACTTTCAGAATCAAAAGTGTCACAATTCCGAATCCGAATCCCTTTATTGTCATTGTACCTTGGAGGCACAACAAAATTAAAAAGAGCAGCTCTCATAAACAGTGCAAACAACAGAAAGTGTAAAGATAATTAGTACAAATGCCCTTAAACAACAAAGAATCTATAAAAACTGAAAAAATAAAATAGAAAAGTGCAGACATAAAAATAAAAAAAAAAACTGTACAGTCCCCAGGGGTTTTTTACAAGACAGGGGGGGTAAAACAGCAGTTCAGGGTTTGTTGGTGTTTTGAGGCGTTCAGGACAACAACAGGTCTTTGGGAGAAACTGGATGTTTTAGTCTTTATTGCCCTGAAACGCCTCCCTGATGGCAGAAGTTCAAAGAGGAGATGACCGGCGTGTGAGGAGTCCCTGAGGATGTTGTGGGCTCTCCTGAGGCAGCGGGGGTTCTAGATGTCTTCCAGGGATGGGAGATAGCGAGAGAGTGTCGGGGTGGTGGTGGTGACCCTCTGGAGCCTCTTCCTATCTGCTGTGGTGCAGCTGGAGAACCACAGCCAGACGACGTAGCTCAGCACCGACTCCACCGAGCAGCGGTCAATATTCAGCATCTCAATCAGCTGATCGACGGTATTCCACACTAAATCCTGACAGGAAGACGGAGAAAAGGAATTTTACTGAGAAAAACAGCCATGAGGAGGTGGAGGTCAGGAGATGATGGAGGTCAGGAGATGGTGGAGGTCAGGAGATGATGGAGGTCAGGAGATGATGGAGGTCAGGAGATGATCTTGTCTGGTGTCACAGTAGTGAAATCACTAATAAAAGAAAAAACAAGTGATCAGCAGCTCGTCGTCACTGAGGGAAATAGTGAGAGAGTCTGAGAGAGATCAGTGACTGTAGAGGTGGAGGAGAAGAGTCTGACCTGAAGGTGGAGGTCAGAGGAGAGTGACATCATGGAGTAGGGTGACATCATGGAGGTCAGAGGAGAGTGACATCATGGAGGAGAGTGACATCATGGAGGAGAGTGAAATTATGGAGGTCAGGGGAGAGTGGATAATTATAATTATTATAATTATTATAATTAATAATAATAATAGTAATAATAATAATAATAGTAGTAGTAATAGTAATAATAATAATAGTAGTAATAGTAATAATAATAATAATAATAATAATAATAGTAGTAGTAATAGTAATAATAATAATAGTAGTAGTAATAATAGTAGTAATAGTAATAAGAATAATAGTAGTAATAGTAATAATAATAATAGTAATAGTAATAATAGTAATAGTAATAATAATAATAAAAATAATAATGATAATAATAATAATAGTAATAATAATAATAATAGTAATAATAATAATAATAGTAATAGTAATAATAATAATAATAGTAATAATAATAATAGTAATAATAATAATAGTAGTAATAGTAATAGTAATAATAATAATAGTAGTAATAGTAATAATAATAGTAGTAATAATAATAATAGTAGTAGTAATAGTAATAATAATAATAATAGTAGTAATAGTAATAATAATAATAATAATAGTAATAATAATAATAGTAGTAATAGTAATAGTAATAATAATAATAGTAATAATAATAATAGTAATAATAATAATAGTAGTAATAGTAATAATAATAATAGTAGTAATAGTAATAATAATAGTAGTAATAATAATAATAGTAATAATAATAGTAATAATAATAATAGTAATAATAATAATTATAATAATAGTAATAATTATAGTAATAATAATAATAATAGTAATAATAATAATAATAATAGTAATAATAATAATAATAATAATAATAATAATAGTAATAATAATAGTAATAATAATAATAATAATAATAATAATAATAATAATAATAATAATAATAATAATAATAATAATAATAACATGAATGATCCTGGCTCTTATTTTTCACCATTCCAACATTCCATAGTGACTTTCTGCTCCTTTCACTTTATTTCTGGACGTGTCTGAATCAAAAGCTTCAACATGGAGGAATGGAGGTGTAGAATGATAGAACGCTGCTCTACAGCCGTTTCCATGGTAACCTATAGGTTGTCATTGGAAACCTCAGCCTGCGGTCAGAACGCCAGACAAGACCTGGAAGTGAAGTTAGTTACAATCATGTCACCATGAAAAGCCTGAAAAGAACTGATTCTAGATTCTACATCCACCAGCTGACGGAGCTGACTGACGGAGCAGGAGCTCTGCAGCATCTGGAGAGCCACGGCTCCGCAACCACGGATTGAATAATCTCGTTCCCTCGTATTATTAACTTCAGGGAACGACTTATTATATCGTTCCCACACGTTACTTATTTTTTCCTCTAGAACCACTCTGGGGCTCCGTGTTCGCTGGAGATTTCAGAAAGCTGGTTCAGCGTCTCTTCCTCCTCGTAGGTAGAGATAACTCCAGAGATAACTCCAGAGATAACTCCAGAGATAACTCCAGAAATAACTCCAGAGATAACTCCAGGGATAACTCCAGAGATAACTCCAGAGATAACTCCATAGATAACTCCAGGGATAACTCCAGTGAGAGATAACTCCAGAGATACCTCCAGAGATAACTCCAGAGATAACTCCAGGGATAACTCCAGTGAGAGATACCTCCAGAGATAGCTCCAGTGATAGCTCCAGAGATAACTCCAGTGATAACTCCAGAGATAACTCCAGTGAGAGATACCTCCAGAGATAGCTCCAGAGATACCTCCAGAGATAACTCCAGTGAGAGATACCTCCAGAGATAGCTCGAGAGATAACTCCAGTGATAGCTCCAGAAATAACTCCAGTGAGATATACCTCCAGAGATAGCTCCAGAGATAACTCCAGAGATAACTCCAGTGAGAGATAACTCCAGTGATAGCTCCAGAGATAACTCCAGTGATAACTCCAGTGATAACTCCAGTGAGAGATACCTCCAGAGATAGCTCCAGAGATAACTCCAGAGATAACTCCAGTGAGATAACTCCAGAGATAGCTCCAGAGATAACTCCAGTGATAGCTCCAGTGATAACTCCAGAGAAAACTCCAGAGATAGCTCCAGAGATAACTCCAGAGATAGCTCCAGTGAGAGATAACTCCAGAGATAGCTCCAGAAATAACTCCAGTGATAGCTCCAGTGATAGCTTCAGAGATAACTCCAGAGATAACTCCAGAGATAGCTCCAGAGATAACTCCAGTGATAACTCCAGAGATAACTCCAGAGATAACTCCAGAGATAACTCCAGAGATAGCTCCAGTGATAGCTTCAGAGATAACTCCAGAGATAGCTCCAGAAATAACTCCAGTGATAGCTCCAGTGATAGCTTCAGAGATAACTCCAGAGATAACTCCAGAGATAGCTCCAGTGATAACTCCAGAGATAACTCCAGAGATAACTCCAGAGATAACTCCAGAGATAGCTCCAGTGATAGCTTCAGAGATAACTCCAGAGATAGCTCCAGAGATAACTCCAGTGATAACTCCAGTGATAGCTCCAGAGATAACTCCAGTGATAACTCCAGAGATAACTCCAGTGAGAGATACCTCCAGAGATAGCTCCAGAGATACCTCCAGAGATAACTCCAGTGAGAGATAACTCCAGAGATAGCTCGAGAGATAACTCCAGTGATAGCTCCAGAAATAACTCCAGTGATAACTCCAGTGAGATATACCTCCAGAGATAGCTCCAGAGATAACTCCAGTGAGAGATAACTCCAGAGATAGCTCCAGAGATAACTCCAGTGATAGCTCCAGTGATAACTCCAGAGATAACTCCAGAGATAGCTCCAGTGAGAGATAACTCCAGTGATAGCTCCAGAGATAGCTCCAGTGATAGCTTCAGAGATAACTCCAGAGATAACTCCAGAAATAGCTCCAGAGATAACTCCAGAGATAACTCCAGAGATAACTCCAGAGATAACTCCAGAGATAACCCCAGTGATAACTCCAGAGATACCTCCAGAGATAACTCCAGAGATAACTCCAGAGATAACTCCAGAGATAACCCCAGTGATAACTCCAGAGATACCTCCAGTGATAACTCCAGTGATAACTCCAGAGATAACTCCAGAGATAACTCCAGAGATAACCCCAGTGATAACTCCAGAGATACCTCCAGTGATAACTCCAGTGATAACTCCAGAGATAACTCCAGAGATAACCCCAGTGATAACTCCAGAGATACCTCCAGTGATAACTCCAGAGATAACTCCAGAGATAACTCCAGTGATAACTCCAGTGATAACTCCAGAGATAACTCCAGAGATAGCTCCAGTGATAGCTCCAGAGATAGCTCCAGAGATAACTCCAGAGATAACTCCAGTGATAACTCCAGAGATAGCTCCAGAGATAACTCCAGAGATAACTCCGGAGATAGCTCCAGAGATAGCTCCAGAGATAACTCCAGAGATAACTCCAGAGATAACTCCAGAGATAACTCCGCCCCCAGTCTGGCTCCTCTCTGGTCCAGTAACGATGTGGGACCAGCGTAGCAGCAGTTTAGTCCCTGTTTGGCCGGGGCTTTGGTTGTGGAAAGACAAGAACTGGTGCTAAATCTGGTCCTGGACCGGAACTAGAACCTGGTTCTTTTTGGTGGAAAAGCCCCCCGTGATACCGAGCCCTCAGAACGTTCAGAGGTAATTAGTTCCACCTGATGCTCGCGTTTTTACATTTACACATAAACCAGCGCCAACTCTCCACAAACGAGGATTCCTGAAAACTCCGCCCACAATGCGGATCTGGATAAACTCTGTGTCTCCGCTTTCATCTAAAGAGGGGAGTGGCAAATTTCCGTCACAATATGACGTTGTGTTGTTTTCCAGGACTGTGATTGGCTATCATGGCTTCATGCTTCTTGCTACACTGCCCCCTACAGGTGTGGCTGCTCATAGCAGCTCCGAACCAGGTGGATATGAGGGTCCAAGTCAGTGAAGATTTTTTTGTAAACATAGAGGGGAAATATCCCTTTTTGTAAAAACCAGTTACGTGTACACTTGGCCTCAGGCTGTAAGACTGAACTATAACGATCATCACAGGAGGAGGAGGAGGAGGAGGAGGAGGAGGAGGAGGAGGAGGAGGAGGAGAGAAAAAAAGGGGAAAAAAAAACAAACAAAAAAACCCACTTAAAAAAGTAACTAAAGTACCTTCATTCAAAAACTAAAAGTAACTTCCTCCCTCAGTGGTCACCAACCTTTTTCAAGCTTTTAATGTCAGAAAAAAAACAAAGACCTACTGTCTGTTTTAGATTTACTTCCTAACTTTTCTATGAGTCCTGCTGTTGTTCACGTTTGACAACTGACTCATGAGGTCAGCAGGGAAATGAGCCCAACATTCAAGACTGAGACTTGGAAGCAGGCGGGGCTTAAAGAGAAGAGGCGGGGCCTGGTCTAGGAAGTAGGTGGAGCTTATAGAGAAGGGGTTGGACTTGATGCATGTATAAGGTGGGGTCTGTAGAGAAGAGGCGGGGCTTGGTACATGAAGTGGGCGGGGCTTGTAGAGAAGAGACAGGGCTTGTTGCTGGAATTAGGCAGTGCTTGTGACAGGAAGTAGGCGGTGATAGTGACAGGAAGTGGGCGGGGCTTCAAGTTGTGTTTGTTGCTAGCAGGACCTCCAGAATCTTCCGAACCTTCGAGAACATCGGGGGCAACCACAGCGCCACCCCAAGGAGCAACACTCAACAAGAAATCGTACACTTTTTAAAAAAATTTAAATTCACATATTTAAATTTATTTTAATGAAATACTTTATGAAGATTTTGGTACCTGTTTAGCTGTCGTTCGGGATCCCAGCTACGAAAAGGAGGCGGAGCATGATGAGAATGAGACAGAGTCTGACCATGGCGGCAGCAGTCCGGGTGAGTAACCACAGCACTGTGAGTAATGAAATTACTTTCTGGTCTGATTGGTGACTCCGCCCACAGAGTTTGACCACCTGCAGATTTGCACGATCATCTCTTGCCCCGCCATAAAGGAAGAGGAGGGGGAGGAGCTAAAGGGACAAACAGATGATGGCTTAGGGTGAGTTAGCATTAGCATCATGTTTTATCAGTTAGATTTAAGCTGTTTTGGCCACGCCCCTACAGGTAGCGTATGTATGCTCCTGTTTTACAGTTTAAAGCCAGGAAGTGTGTTTTACCTGACAGTTTAAACCCCGGCCACTGCTGGAAGTGTGTTTGTCAAGTTTCTTTAGAACGGCATGGCTTCCTGCACTTGACCAAACTCAGGATTTCACTTGTTTTTATTCTTCAGTGACAAGAAAGATGAAAAACCTTTGAACATAAAACACAATGCAAATAAGTTCAAGATTTTCCATCAAACAAGGTAAATACAAATAAATTCAATTTCAAGTGAGCACATTTGATTAGGTTAAAGTATATTTTAAACTATTATTTTTACTAAATCAACACAGGTAATCTGTAAAATGACCATTAACCACACAGAAAACTAGGTCTACTTTTATAATCTGGAGCCATTTTCATTATGTTTATATCAATTAAAGTTAGTATAATGTTCATTTTAATTTAACAATTGCTTAACAGAAATACTTTGATATACTATTTTCATACATAAATTAAATATTTTTACTGAGAATTTTCTTAAAGAAAAATGTGCTATATTTTACATACTATCACATTTGAGCCCTTTAAATACAGACAAACAAGATTTTAAATGGATGTTAAACTCTTCTCATCTTCTGATTTAAACTTCTTAATTAACCGAGTAAATTAATTCATTAAATTACCTGTACAATGCTGAGATCACATTTGAACAGTTCAGCCATGAGCTCACCGGCAGCCCTTTTGGTTTCAGGCCTTCTGTTCAGTGCTTGTTTCAGCTGTTCTCATCTCCGCTGGCGCCTTGCTTTTCCCCTCTGTTTGTAGGGCAGTGCCATTGTGCTCACCTGTTGAGGTGCGCTGGGGAGAATCATGCGCACACGGAGCAGTGTGAGCCGCGCCAGCATGCGCTTGGAGCGGCACATACACCCAGCATTACACACTTGGAGAATTGAGGCAGTGACAGTACCTGACAGTTTAACCCCGCCCCCCCACTGGAAGTGTTTTACCTGACAGTTTAACCCCGCCCCCCCACTGGAAGTGTTTTACCTGACAGTTTAACCCCGCCCCCCCACTGGAAGTGTTTTACCTGACAGTTTAACCCCGCCCGCCCACTGGAAGTGTGTTGTACCTGACAGTTTGGCCCCACCCACTACAGGAAGTGGGCGGCGCTGGTCCAGTCTCAGGCCTGGGAACTGGTGGAGTTGCGTCGCAGACAGGAAGTAGGCGTCGGCCTATGCAGCGTGTTAACCTGCCTCCTAGACGACGCCTCCCGCACTCTGGAGGAGCAGCTCCCCGACTGTCCGAGGGGGCGAAGCCTCCAAGATCTGCTCAGGAGGGGCGGGGCCACGGCACAATGCCTGCAAGACCAAATCCGTGAGATATTGGCTTTTACGACAGGGGGTGGGGCTAAAATCAGCTGATATTACAAGTAAAATGTCTCCTGCAGTAGGTCGCCATGACAACCACAATGACGACGACGATGAGATGGTCGACAAGCAGTTAGTGTGTGTATCCTCGTTAGCATGATGCAGCTAAATTTAGCATGTTAGCTTGAAGCAATGAAGCAACGTAACAGTTTGTGTTTCCAGGCGAAGTCTGGACAATGATGAGCTTATCGACACCCTCAGAGCTCGCCCGTGCATTAGCCCCGCCCCCTCAGACCAATCCGAAAGCTTCTCCTACGTGTCTGACACGGAGCCACACGACGACTCTAGCCAGATGGACGCTAGCTGGAGCACAGCAAGAGTAGCAAGAGGTTGGCAGCTAATGTTAGCAAAGCAAATATGTCTAGCCACTTTAAGCTATTTTAGATGTTATAGCATATATTTAAACTAGCATTGGATAAGTACAACAATCGCTAATTGACAAGCCTTCATTTTGTTAGCTGTTGTTAGCTAGCTTCAGGGTGCTAACAAAAAGCTAATTTGCTAATTCAGTCACTTCAGAAACGATCCTAGCTAAATTAGCAAAATCTGTCAGTTAGCTTCAGTGGGCTAATAACTAACTGTCACACAGAATTATTGCGAGCTTTAGGATTATTCTGTTAGCATATGTTAACTAGCTTGAGATGGCTAACAACTAACTTCATTATAGTCAGCTAAACATTTGCAGTTAGCATTTATATCTCTTGAGAGCGTTAGCTTCAAGCGGGTGAGCTAATGGTAAATCTAGCACCATGTTTATGAGTGACTGAATTAGTAGGTTGCTTGTTAAGTAGCTTGTTAGCTCGCTAACGGAATGAAGGCCCATAAATTGTAGTTGAAGCTCTCAAGAGCTAAAATGCTAACAGCTACTGTTAAGTTAAACTGTGTATAAGTCGTCATGCTAGCATCAGTTAGCATGCTAACACCGTGTGGTACTCTTTAGTGTCTCCCAGCCCCGGTGCATTGTGGGATGCCTACGGAGCCCTGCCCTCTTCCACCCTATACCTGTCAATCACAGGTGACTATGCTAATCATGCAAACAACTGTTGTTAACATTTAATGCTAGTTTTACTGACTAAGCTAATGTGTATCGCTTGTTGACTTGTTTGTTGTTTTTCAGGTTATTCGGAACTCAAACTTTTGCGAGAAGAAAACTTTTTGCTCCAGCGACGCCTCGCCGGTAACAGCTTGCATCAAGCAAACACATGCTAATGCTAGACAAAAACACATAAACTGAAGTTAACCGAGCAAGCCTGAAGCTAACCTCCTTTTTGCTAACAGAGGGCCTGGAGGAGGCGGAGCTTCTTCGGGAGGCGGTGCTTGTAGAGCGCAGACGGAGGAAGGGGGCTGAGCTAAAACATGAAATCTTCCTGAGCCGGAAGCGAGGTACCTGTGTTAGCCACTTAAGCATTGTTTAGAGAGTTAGCGGTGTTAGCAGAGTTAGCCACTAAAGCATCGATCGAAAATTTTGCTGTGTTAGCCACTCTAGCATTTTTAGCTGTGGAAGCTGTGGTAGCATTGTCAGCCACCGTAGATGTGTTAGCAGCATTAGCATCTTAGCAGCATCCTAACTCTCCCCCCTGAGGTGCAGTTGTGGGCGGGGCTGATCATGTAGCGGTGTTGGAGCAGGGCCTGTCGTCCTGCAGCAAGCTGATTGGCAAGATGGAACGCCGCCTCCTGGAGCTCCACCCCCAACAGGTGAGCGATGTTGTCACAGCCTGATGTTAGCCTTTTTTTGCACAATCGCTAACGCTAAATGTTTTGTTCCAGGTGTCGAACGGCGCGAGGGAACTTTGCTCTGATTTAGGAGAGCTACGAAGAATCCTGTGTGAAGCTAATGCCATGCTAGGCTATGTGTGGAAGGAAGCTAGCCAGCAGGTCAGCATAGCAGCTAACTTAGCTAACTCAGTTAATTAGGATAACTGGATGAACCAGTGTACTGTCGATGCTAAGTGAGCTAACCAAGTACACAATGCTAACAATGCTAAGTGAGCTAACCAAGTACACAATGCTAACAATGCTAAGTGAGCTAACCAAATCTACAATGCTAATGTTGCTAAGTATGGAAGCGAATGTGGCTCAAAAATCTATTTGAAATATATTAAGAGAAATGCTTTATCATTTCAAGGACATAGCTGTATTATCTGACTCATACATTTTTGAGTTCTGCCATAAAATGTGCAACCTGAAGAAGGAAATGCAAATGCACTTTGAATTAACTATTATAAATTTCATTTATGAGTCAGATAATGCAGCTATATCCTTGAAATGAAAAAGGATTTTTGCAAATGCATTTTAATTTTCATATTTGACATTTCAAAATGAATTTGTCACTATTTGCTGGAGTGTCTTTTTGTACGGGAGTTTTAGGGCCACTGAAGAAAAAACTAAATTCAGAGGTTAAAAAAAAAACCTTTGTGGCCCAAAGAAATAGTCCCAAATCAAAGTCGAGATTTTTTTTTTTCACGGAGAGACTTTCTGTCCATCCCTCATCGTCTGTCCATCCCTCATCGTCTGTCCATCCCTCATCGTCTGTCCGTCCCTCATCGTCTGTCCGTCCCTCATCGTCTGTCCATCCCTCATCGTCTGTCCGTCCCTCATCGTCTGTCCGTCCCTCATCGTCTGTCCGTCCCTCATCATTTGCCCGTAGATATGAATTCACATTAAATCCCTTAATTGTGACTATATCAGGTTTCTTACTGCTGATGGACGTGATTTTACACAGGATTTCCTTGATTAATAAGAACATTTAAATAAGCAGCCGGGATCCGTGTCTTTGTCCTTCGTACTGGACGAACTTCCTCTACAGAACCAGGCAGCAGCTGCTCTGTCTCTTCTGGTCCTGATACTGATGATAACTGTTCCTCTACAGAACCAGGCAGCAGCTGCTCTGTCTCTTCTGGTCCTGATACTGATGATAACTGTGTTCCTCTACAGAACCAGGCAGCAGCTGCTCTGTCTCTTCTGGTCCTGATACTGATGATAACTGTTCCTCTACAGAACCAGGCAGCAGCTGCTCTGTCTCTTCTGGTCCTGATACTGATGATAACTGTGTTCCTCTACAGAACCAGGCAGCAGCTGCTCTGTCTCTTCTGGTCCTGATACTGATGATAACTGTGTTCCTCTACAGAACCAGGCAGCAGGCTGCTCTGTCTCTTCTGGTCCTGATACTGATGATAACTGTGTTCCTCTACAGAACCAGGCAGCAGCTGCTCTGTCTCTTCTGGTCCTGATACTGATGATAACTGCACCGTGTTTATGAGCTCCATTCTGTCCTGAAGCATCTTTTCATCACTTCATTAAACCGCCTGATGCATTATGAGGAAACAGTCTCACCGCTGACATGTCCTCCACATGTCCACAGGACCGACTTTTTTTTCCACCGTGAAAAAAAAAAAACTCGACTTTGATTTTCGACTTTTTATGAAGCCACGAAGGTTGTTTTTCTTTGTAGCCTCCGAATTTTTTTTTTCTTCAGTGGCCCTAAATTTCTTCCGTATTTTTGAAAATTAAATCCTAATCATCATTTTCTTTTTCATTTTCATTAAGTCACAGAAGAAGCAGCCTTATCAAAGAAAATGAAAATGCAGTTTGGATGATTATTAGTTTTTATTTATGAGTCAAAAATGCAGTTTAATCTGAAAATGAAAAAGTATTTCTGTTAGTACATTTCAAACTGATTTTTGAGCCATATCTGCTTCCAAAGCTAGGTGAGCTACTGATGCTAAGTGAGCTAAACACATTTAGAAAGCTAACAATGCTAATGGAGCTAACAACACTAAGTGAGCTAACCATGTTCAGAAAACGAATGATTCCAAGCTAACAAAGCTAATTGTGTTTTCAGTTGCGAGAGAACCCCAAGAGTTTGAAGCAGGAAGACGAAGATTTCATCGTCCGACAACGTGAGAACCAACTGCACTCAACCAAACTCACCGTGTTCCGTTACCAGTGTTCAATGGTGGTTTTACATACCATGCTAAGCTTTACGATGCTATCGATGCTAACGTGCTGTCGTTTCAGTCTGCAGGACTCGAGACGTTTTGATCCAAGCAAAGAGAAACTTACTGGTGAGTTTGACTCCACCCCACACACTGTGACTCCTCCCCCAACACTGAGCCCTCCCACTTCCTCCCCAGTCCATGCTAGCATCCTGAAGCTAACGCTATAAGATATGACATGTTTTTTGTGTGCTTTCCAGGCCAGAACATTGCGTGCGGACGTTAGCTCACTGGTGGTCGGAGCGTGGTGATGCCATTGGCAGGACGGGGCTAGCGAGCTAGCTAGCTATTCGTCATGATGCGGGTTTCCAATGCTGTGCTAGCATCTGGTGAAGCGACAATGGACTTTAATTTTTTAACTATTATCCCTCCCTCCATCTTCTCCCTCTTCTCCATTTCCAGGTGATGGTGGTGTCAGTCTGAGCACCGTCACCCAGATCACATTGCACCATTAAGAACCTTCCTGCAGGTGGAGAGCCCACAGGAAGGTGGAGAGCCCACAGGAAGGTGGTGCCCAGCGTAGGACATGAACCCTCTACCTTGAGAGTGAGAGTCTCATGCTCTACCTACTGAGCTGGACGGGGGACATGAACCCTCTACCTTGAGAGTGAGAGTCTCATGCTCTACCTACTGAGCTGGACGGGGGACATGAACCCTCTACCTTGAGACTGAGAGTCTGATGCTCTACCTACTGAGCTCACCGGGGGACATGAACTTTTATGAATCTTTTCTATTAACTCTCAGCTAGCTAGCTTAATGCTATTGGAATTTGACAATCTAATGAAGCTGAAACAACGAGCACCAACCAGCACTGCCCAGCATCCTGTCCACCAACCTCCAGTCCCTGGACCACAAGCAGGACCAGGTCAGAGCCAGGATAAGGTACTGTCGGGACACGAGAGACATGGCTAACCCCACACTCCCGGAGCATGTCGTTCAACCAGCTGATTTAACTCAAAATGCTAATGTTTGTTGAAAAAAATGCCAAGTTATCTCAAAATGCTGTTAGCACAAAATGCTAAGGCCCCGTTTACACGGCAACGAATATGAGTGGATCTGCAAAACCTTCCTCGTTTCTGGGGGGTTAGTGTTCTGGTCCACTGTATCCATGATGTTTTTGATCCGGCTCCCAAAGTGGAAAGATTCTTTCACGCCGGTATTCCCTCCTGCAGAGACTGATGGTTACTGCTCATCTCTCCGCTCCCATCCCTTCCTTCTGCTCATCCAGTTGTAAACAAACATGGCCGACACGTAGCGGTTTGACTCGCGATCGTATTCTAGTTTTATGGTCCAGATCAGTAGTTTAATAGTTGAGACTCTCCCTGATATCATCCGATGCATCATCAGTCCAGACGGATGTCAGGTTCTCTCCATTTTCTTCATGTTTATAGTAGGTATGTGAAGACCGCGGCCGATATTTTCTTCCTGATTCATGATTTGCATTTTGGTCAGTGACGCGCTGCGTCTTACCTTTAAAATCTACATTTTGATTGGATAGCGTCACGTAATCCCTCTGGATTCCCTCAAAAAACTCCTCGTCCGCCATTTTGAATTTTTCACTTCCATCAACATTCAGATCGTCTCCAGAACGCATTAAAAACTCACTGAACTTCAACACATACAAACAACTTCAAGGGATTAAGGGACGCTTTTGAAAGGTGAAACGACGTCTGTCTGATTATTTTGACTTTCTAATCCCAAAGTTTCATAACTTCTTATAGTTCAGAAAACAAGTTGATGAGGAGGAGGAAGAGGAGGAAGAGGAGGAAGAGGAGGAGGGACAGGATTTGATTGGTTATTGACCAATCAAATAAAAATACATGACACACCAACATCGATATGGATAAAAAGTGACTAATACAATAAATATGGTGTGGTAGTAGGTAGTAGGTAGTAGGTAGTAGGTAGTAGGTAGTATGTAGTAGGGAGTAGGTAGTAGGTAGTAGGTAGTAGGTAGTAGGTGGTAGGTGGTAGGTAGTATGTAGTATGTAGTAGGTGGTAGGTAGTAGGTAGTATGTAGTATGTGGTAGGTAGTATGTAGTAGGTAGTATGTAGTATGTGGTAGGTAGTATGTAGTAGGTAGTATGTAGTATGTGGTAGGTAGTATGTAGTAGGTAGTATGTAGTATGTGGTAGGTAGTAGGTAGTAGGTAGTAGGTAGAAGGTAGTAGGTAGTATGTAGTATGTAGTAGTATGGCAGTAGGGTGTGGCAGCGCCAATCTTGATACTATCAAATGTATTTCAGACCAAGAACAAACTTAAAATATATATTGATATTCCTTCAGATTGAAGAGTATAAAGAGACATAAAGAGAGATATCTTGATTATTAAAGAAACTAGTGTTTTTATGTAAAAAGTTTTTCGTCACAGATTTGGGTACTAATTACCTTTAAGACAATTTAACTAATTAGTAAACTTCTTTTGTCTATAAATTCCTTCTTTGTTCAGATATCTGGATGCTTTTGGTGTCATTTTCTGTGTTTTTCCTGCTCGTTCCAGTTCCATTCTATTTGGTTGACTTCTACATTTTTCTTCACAGACCTATATATAGTGTTTTGTTCTCTGCACACGTCTGTGTGGTTTCATTACAAAAACAAGCAACAGCGCCCTCCCATGGCCCGGCAGACTAACCATATCATTTTCAGTGTGTCCACTGCTGCAGTGTAAACACACTCCGCTTTTTCAACGGATTAGGTGTTGTCACGTGAAATGTTGTCGTGGAAACGGGGCCTAAGATACATGTTTCCACTGTTATGCCAGCATCTGGAGAAGCTACAATGGACCTTTATTTTTTTTACTTTTATGAATCTTTTCTGTTTACTGTAGGCCAGCTAGCTGAATGCTATCAGAATTTGACAATCTAATGAAATGTTTGTAATGGTACACTACAATGCAATATAGAAACGTACAAATTGTTTGTGTTTCTTTGACATTTAGAAGCTATGTATGTGTAAAAAGTTTTGTTAATGGGAAGAAAACATCAATAAAACTGTTTTGTTTTGAAAAGTAACAGAACTTGCAAAAAAGTTTGTTAAAAAAACGGTTTATTTGCGTACTTCCATTATACTTCTATGTATACGTATTGTTAGAAAAAGGTCTTGGCCCCGCCCCCTCCTCCTCTTGAAGCTCCACGTCAAACTCATCATCCCACAAGTCCCAACTTCATTTGACTAAATTTTGCATTCCCACCCGTCTTCAACCCGATGAGCTCATGTGGTGACCACATCCATCTCCTTATAGCCCCGCCCCTCCCCCTCTACCTGCCCGTCACAGTGCAACAGACTCCCAGAGCTTCTGCGGATCGCTAGCTTCGGTTAGCAACACAGGTAACACACTGCTAATGCTAACTGACGCTATATGCTACGCGAGGAAGATATAAAAGATACAAATGCTGAAGATGAGACCAGATTAGAAAGTAGCGAGGCATTTTAGCAAGTGTTGCCATTTTAGCTTTTTTTTTTAAATTCTTTTTTGTTGTAACAATTTAAACTTTGTTTTATTCCTAATTTTTTGGGTGCAATTTTAGGAAGTGTGGCCGTTTTATCTTTTTTTCTTTATTTTAGCAAGCTAAGCAATTTCATCAGCTTAGCAATTCTAATAATTGATTTTTTTAGCAAACATATCAAGAGTAGCAATTGTAGCAAAAATGTAACAACTTTAGAAATTGGAGCAATTTTGACTTTCTTTTTTATAATTTTACCAAGTTTAGCTTTCTTTATCAATATTAGAAAGAATAGCAATTTTTTGCAGCTTAGCAATTTCAATATTATTTTATTTTTAGCAACCATAGGAAGTGTAGCAATTTTAGCTTTTTTAATATTGTTAGCAAATGTAGCAATTTCTGTAAGAGTAAAAGCTAAAGAAAGCTAAAAACGTTATCAAGCTATTCAAGCCCAACATGCCCTGTTCACAATTGTGTTTTGCTAGTGTCTGTTAGCACTTGTTAGCTAATGCAGTTTGTGGCAGATCGCGATGGGCTGCGTCACGTTGCTTAAGCTAGCGATGTTCCTCCTCAACCTTTTGATCTCCGTAAGTACGTTTTCTGTAACCATACCACTGATATTTCCAAGTAATTAGCATTGACACTTGTAAATGCTAAAGCTAACCACTAGAAAAGTTGAGTTGATAGAAAAGGAAGAGATAAGTTAGAGAAAACTGCTAATGATGCTAACAGTATTGGCCTGTGATGATAACCTGCTAGCTAGCCGGACTGGCGCTGCTAACCATGGGAATCTGGGCTTGCGTGGACGGAAGCTACTTTCTGCGCATGCTGGCACCATTCTCCCGGCACACAATCAACGTTAGCATCCTCTGCGCTGTGCTGGGAGCGGGGCTTCTGATGCTGGGGCTTCTGGGAGGAGGCGGAGCCATACGACAAAGCAAGTGTCAGCTGCTAGCGGTGAGTGCTAACGCACAGCTACGTAGTACTAGCTATTTGGGCTAACGTAAAAGTAAGAGATATTATTAATAGAGTAGCATGAAACTAGCCTGTAAGGTGAAATTGATATAAAATTAGCATGTAGCTAGCATGAAACATAACACTAGCCTGGCACTAGCATTAAACCGTCGTACCATTTGTGTGATGATGCTATCTCCATTTACGATGTTTGTACGTGTTTGTTAATGTGTTTTTCCTCGCAGTTCTTCTCGGTGGTTCTGGCCGTGTTTGTCACTAACATTGCATCCGGAGTTGTGACATTAGCGTACTCATCCTTCGTAAGTCCCGCCAATTCTTCTGTTGGACAGTTTGTAAACAATACTTTGTAAAGTTTCTGGTTTTTACATTAATATTGTCTAAAGCTAGCAAATAACAGTGCTAACGATGTTAACTCATGTTTGCAGGCGGAGGGAATCATACGAGCGTTAGCGACTGAGATGCTGCGCAAAGATTATGGAACCGAGCCAATGGTGACGAAGGTCTGGAATGCTACGATGAGTGAGGTAACTCCGCACAATGCTAACTGCCAGTGTTGGGAAAGTTCACTTTCTACACGAACCAGTTCAAAGTTCAGTTCACAAATTTTAAAAGGAACTAGTTCAGTTCATAGTTCTAAATTCATAGTTCTAAATTCATAGTTCCAAAAATGAACCAGTTCATAGTTCTTTTTCCAACATGTTGCTGTGAGCTGGTACCCTCAGAATCCTGGTATTTCCCCGTTGTTCCCCCCCAGTCAGTCCTCACTAGTATCAGCTGCAGCTGTCTTCTACTTGTTTTTGTCGTGATGCTCCACATGTTGATGACACAGGCAGTGGAGCCACTCTGGTGGCTGCTGTTGCCAGATCGGCTGTTTCCCCCCCCGACATGTTAAGGCCCGTTTACGGTGAGTTTTAGCTCGATTGAAATCACCCTCTTCAACAACGTTGAACTGTGAGAGCGCCGTTCACAAACGCCAGAGTGAGCGCTGCTCACAGTGACGTTCATCAGGCAGAAATACAAAACGTTCAGTTCACGTTCACCTAAAATCTGAACGAGTTCATGAACGAGCGTTCACTGAACGAGTTCAGGTACAACACTGCTAACTGCTGCTATATCTGACAATGCCAAGCTTCAGAACTTAAAATTCACTTTAAAATTCTATGTTAGCTCAAAATACTAGTGTTGTTGGTAAGGAATGCTGAGTTATTGCAAAACGCTAAGATAACTCAAAATGCTAATGAAGTTTTCTTTTTCCCTCTCTGTAGCTAGCTTGTTGTGGTTACTCCAGCTATGCGGACTTCGAGCTAACTGCCGGAACGTTCCCGCCTAGCTGCTGCCGAAGCGCTGCCCCCTGCAACCTCGCTGAGGCTGCGCGCAGCAACATGCAGGTAGCTGGCACGCTAACGCCAGCCAACTGCTGTAGCTCAAGCAAATGCTAACAGATGGCTAGGTTACATTACAGTTAGCAGGCAGAGCTGGAAGTGCTTCTTAGCAAGCTAACACCAAATCAAATGTGGCTAAAGCTAGATTTTGTTTAAATTTAACGAGCTAGCCAAATCCAACAGCATGTGTTAGTTAGCATTTTCATGCTAGCTTTCTTCTTCAGGGCTGCTTCCGAGCGATCCTTCAGATGCTAACAGAACATGCTAACATCGTAGGCGGGATCGCAGCTGGAATCGGAATATTGGAGGTAATGCTAACTTACTTAACGCACTATTATCACAGGTGCTAATGCTATTTTTTTTTTTTTTTAGATTGCCGCCATGACAGTCTCCATGTTTCTGTACTGTCACCTCGACAACAATGATGGTTAAAACTAACAGCAGCTAAAACTAAGATGAGCTAAAGCTAATGCGAAGGAAATAAAACACGATGTGAGACAATAAATACGTGAATAAATAATTCCAACAGGGTTTTCTTTACTGCTAGCTTTTATTTTCACAATTTTAATATGCATTTCATAATTTTTGTAGTTTAGTTTTGTTGCTTTTAGCCTTCTTAGCAATTATAAGAAGTAAATTTGTATGTTTATTATATTTCAGTTTTTGAATATTCTGCTTTTAACTACATTCTCATTTTTTTCAAAATTTTTCTCGTGTTTATTTTTTAATTCAAAGTTTTGTTAAAGTTTCATTGATATAATAAACAGGTTTGTAAATAGCTGGTCAGCTGGTTACAGATCACTATTTATACACACATATACGCACACGTATACCAGAGGCAGAGGAGGAACGTAACAAAATACATTTACTCGCGTTACTGTAATTGAGTCATCTTTTTGTGTAGTGGTTTTGAAACTCAGAACTTTTACTCGTATATGTTTTGATAAAAGTAGTGTACTGCGCTGCAATTTCAACCACTTCTATTATAGAGAACAAATGTAATCAATACTAAAGAGAACTGCACTCTGGCTATACTAATGTCTCAAACACCCTCGACAGACAATAAGCACTTTCTGTTATGTCCACTGTTAATGGTGGAGGCTTTTATTCTGACATAGCCAAACAGGACATGTCAGAGGGGCTGCATGGGGAGGAGGATCAGATGCTTAATGAAGGACGGGAGCCGGAGGACGACTGTTGGTTTCTGGTCCTTCAGCGTCTTCCTGGATTCTCCTGATTCTCGCCACGGCTCCAGAGTGGCTCCACTTCCTGTCTCAGAGCGGTGTTATCGTGAGCGATGCTAGCCATGCGCCGTTCCTCCTCTTCAAGCTGAGTTAGCAAAGCGCGCACGGTTCTGGAGCTCTGCTGTGTCAGACGTGATCATCACCACGTCACTCGCCACCTGTTTCAGGGTCGTGTTCATCCTGGTCAAAGATGTCAGTCATTTGTCGCTCTGGTTCACTGCCACGCTAGCGGAGCACGTAGAGTTAGCTCCCCTGTTAGCCGTGGTCGTCACTCAGTGTTCCTGCTGCGGCTCCGCCCTGTGGAACTCCGTGTTGCTGGTTCCTGCTGCTGGTTCCTGCTGCGGCTCCGCCCTGTTGAACGCCGTGTTGCTGGTTCCTGCTGCGGCTCCGCCCTGTGGAACGCCGTGTTGCTGGTTCCTGCTGCGGCTCCGCCCTGTGGAACTCCGTGTTTCTGGTTCCTGCTGCTGGTTCCTGCTGCGGCTCCGCCCTGTGGAACGCCGTGTTGCTGGTTCCTGCTGCGGCTCCGCCCTGTGGAACGCCGTGTTGCTGGTTCCTGCTGCGGCTCCGCCCTGTGGAACTCCGTGTTTCTGGTTCCTGCTGCTGGTTCCTGCTGCGGCTCCGCCCTGTGGAACGCCGTGTTGCTGGTTCCTGCTGCGGCTCCGCCCTGTGGAACGCCGTGTTGCTGGTTCCTGCTGCGGCTCCGCCCTGTGGAACTCCGTGTTTCTGGTTCCTGCTGCTGGTTCCTGCTGCGGCTCCGCCCTGTGGAACGCCGTGTTGCTGGTTCCTGCTGCGGCTCCGCCCTGTGGAACGCCGTGTTGCTGGTTCCTGCTGCGGCTCCGCCCTGTGGAACTCCGTGTTTCTGGTTCCTGCTGCTGGTTCCTGCTGCGGCTCCGCCCTGTGGAACTCCGTGTTTCTGGTTCCTGCTGCTGGTTCCTGCTGCGGCTCCGCCCTGTGGAACTCCGTGTTGCTGGTTCCTGCTGCGGCTCCGCCCTGTGGAACGCCGTGTTGCTGGTTCCTGCTGCGGCTCCGCCCTGTGGAACTCCGTGTTTCTGGTTCCTGCTGCTGGTTCCTGCTGCGGCTCCGCCCTGTGGAACTCCGTGTTGCTGGTTCCTGCTGCGGCTCCGCCCTGTGGAACGCCGTGTTGCTGGTTCCTGCTGCGGCTCCGCCCTGTGGAACTCCGTGTTTCTGGTTCCTGCTGCTGGTTCCTGCTGCGGCTCCGCCCTGTGGAACTCCGTGTTGCTGGTTCCTGCTGCGGCTCCGCCCTGTGGAACTCCGTGTTGCTGGTTCCTGCTGCGGCTCCGCCCTGTGGAACTCCGTGTTGCTGGTTCCTGCTGCGGCTCCGCCCTGTAGAACTCTGTAACTCTGGCTGCAGGAGCTCCACAGCTTCTTACGGCATCAAATGAACGTCTCTGGAGTTTGGTTGTTGATCGAAGGCGACCGGAGGACGAGTCTCAGGTGCAGCAATTCATGATGTTGTCTTCAGTGACTTTTTCCTGTTTTACGCTAGATTAGTCATTGTTAGCTATTTCGCTGCGGTACAAGTTTTCTAACGCTATATTTATGCTTATTTAGCATTTTTTCCGATTGTGTTTTCTCTGCTATTTTCAACATTGTCAACAGTCAGCAATTTGTGTTTTTTTTTAATTGAGCTTATTCAGCAGTATTCTTTGTGTTATTCCACATTTGCATTTCTCAACATACTGTACAAGTTGTCACTGAAAATCAGCTCCGACTCTCAGCGCAAGCTTCCCATTAACATTTGCATGTTTTCCCACAATGCACCTCACCAGTAATTTACCTAGCATGTCCGTGACTACGCTAAACCATCTAACCACAAACCACAAAGTCAAGGTCACTGAAGAGGAAAGCTAACGCTAGCGCTGTAGTAACCACAGTCGAAAAACTAATGCTAACATTATATAGCAACTTTTATCAATCAGGTTTAAACTATTTGTTTTGCTAATTTTAATAATTTTAAACATTCTTGTGGTATTTTGAGTTCATTTTGAGTATAGCGTAACAAATCTGTCAAGTTCAGCAATTCCAGTTATTTTCACAATGAAAGCATTTCTGAATGTTATTTATTTTGTAGTTTTAGGAATTTGCTCATGCTAACACACTAGCATCCACACGAGGAAAGCTAATGCTATGAAAAAATCTCAAATGTAAGCGTAACCATTTATCTATGTGACGGGACAGAAATACGTCTCAGGAAACTTTGTAGAAACTTTATTTTTTTTGTAAGAAAAAAGAGCTCACTTCTGCTAACAGCTCACGTCTCAAAACACTCAAGATTTGGGACATATTACAAATGCTAACATTCCGATGGTAACAGGTACGTGACCATAAACTTTGTGCGTAAGTGTGAACATCATTAGCATAGTTAAAACAAACAAAACAAAAATGGCTAGCTTGTTAGCATCAAATAAATAGATAAGCTAAAAACACAACAAAATAAAAACAGAATGTAACCTAGCATTTTAGCTAGTGTTAGCTTTTCAGTGTTGAGCGGAGCTAGCTGTTTGTCTGCAGGCTCGCATCTCATCAAGTAGCGTTCATCATGTTAGCTTCTCCACGTAGCACGGTGCTCGCTAGGTCAGGCCTAGCCACGTGTCCATCAGTGAGCTTACCATCCTCTGGTATTAGCAGTCTGTAGTGTTAGCTACTTCACACCAAAGGTAGCTAGCTTGGAACGCCGCCATCATCCTCAGAGTTAGCCAGGTAGCTCCGGCTGGCTTTAGCATGGCTAGCCGGGTTCCACAGGGGCGTTGTCCTCTCGGGGGGGCGGAGCCTCCAGGTGGATCGGAGTCACACCTGCCGGCTTCTTCACGCTAATGGGACAAACGAGAGCATTGGTTGCTAACACGTAGCTCACATGCTACTGAACAAAAATCTAAACGTAACACTTTTGTTTTTGCTCCCAGTTTTCATGAGCTGAACTCAAAGATGTAAAACACAAAACAGGCATTTCTCTCTATTGTTGACAGATCGGTCTAAATGTGTGTTAGTGAGCACTGAGATGACTCCTCCCACCTCACAGGTGTGGCAGGTCAAGATGCTGATAGACAGCAGGAATATTACACAGGTGTGTCTTGGGGTTACCACAATAAAAGTCCCTCTGAAATGTGCAGTCTGAGGTCACAGCTACTGCCGATGATGTCACAGGTTTTGAGGAGCGTCCAGTTGACATGCTGACTGCAGGAATTGTCCACCAGACCTGATGCCCGTCAATTAAAGGTTCATTTCTCCACCATGAGCGTCTCCAAAGACGTTTCAGAGAATTTGGCAGTGCATCCAACTGTCCTCACCAACGCAGACCAGGTGTGACCACACCAGCCCAGGACCTCCACCTCCAGCATGTTCACCTCCATGATGGTCTGAGACCGGCCACCTGGACAGCTGCTGCAACCATCGCTTTGCAGGACCAAAGACATTCTGCACAAACTGTCTCCACCTGACTGCAGCTCCTCGTCCTCATCAGGATCTCCACCTGATCTCCATGTTTGGGACGCTCTGGATCGGCAAAGACGACAGCGTGTTCCACTTCCGGCCAATATCCAGCAACCTGGCATAGCCATTGTAGAGGGTTCCACAGGCCACAATCAACAACCTGATCAAGTCTATGTGAAGGAGATGTGTTGCACTGCGGGAGGACAATGGTGGTCACACTCCATTGCGACCCCCCCAGTCCCACACAATAAAGCAAAACTGCACATTTCAGAGTGGTCTTTTATTGTGGCCACCCTAAGACACACCTGTGCAATATTCATACGTCTAATCAGCATCTTGATCTGCCACACCTGTGAGGTGGGATGGATTAACTCGGCAAAGGAGAAGTGCTCACCAACACATTTAGACAGATTTGTCATCAATATTTGAGAGAAATGGGTCTTTTGCATACAAAAGAAAAGTCTTGAGTTCAGCTCATGAAAAATAGGAGCAAAAACAAATGCGTTTATATTTTTGTTCAGTGTACTAATGTATCTGACAAGTTAATGTAGTTGAGATGCTGAAGAAAATCCTGAAATGCTGACAACATGCATTCAAACATGCTAATGCTATTGACATGCTAATGTAGCTGACATGCTAACACATTCCTAAATGCTAACATGGTACATACTACATATATAGCTAGCTGATGTGCCAACATCACTGACATGCTATAATTTCACACATGCTATAAGGGCTAACATGCTAGCACAACTGACACAATAAAGCTGACATAGTAACACCATACATGCTATGCTAACATCATGCATGCTATGCTAACGTCTTACATGCTAACAGTACTGACATTCTAACAAAGCTGACATGCAAAATTAGCTTAGACACTAATGAAGCTCACATGCTAATACGTAGCGTAGCGGTTCTTACGAGTATGGGGATGTTGGTGTAGCGACGACAAGGACGTGGTTTCTCTTTCTGAAGAGTCTCCACAGTCCAGCATGGTTCCCCCGCACATCCAGGTCCCAAACATGGAGGCACTGAGACCAGGAAGACCAGGACCAGAGGAACAAGAAGAAGAATCAGCTGGTGCTGGGCGCTCATGCAAACACTGTTAGCCATTTGTTGTTTTCCAATTCTAACCATCAGCGGTTAGCAATTAGCCATTTTTAGCATCAGTATTTAGCCATTAGCTATTTAGAGCATTGGTATTTAGCCATTAGCCATTTTTAGCATTAGTATTTTGTCATTAGCGTACCTTAGCTAGCTGTGTCCAGGTGCTGGTGTCTGACTCAGACTCCATCCTGATGAACATCACGTAGGTTTTTCCATCTGAGTCGGGAACGAAGGAATCCGAGCACGGATCTTTAGCGTGATCCAGAACCTCCGCGCTCCTGTAGCACACACACCAATGTTAGCTGAGCATTCACGCAGAGCGACTAACAGCAGCTTCGCATCAGCAGAATTGATATCTGTTTAAGATAAATAGCGGTAGCATAGCAACCATAGAACTACTTCATGCAAACAAGGAAAGTTAGCGCTCGCTCACACGAGACAAAACGTGACTTGTGTAGCTATGAAAGAACTGGTGAGTTAATGCTATCAGCACAACAGTAATGCGTCAATAGCAGCAAAGATGCGCCTTTCATTGCTAAGCTAGCAGTTATTAGCAAAGCAATTATCGAAATGTTACATGCTAACAAAATATTAGCACTAATTTAGCTACAATAGTTCTGCTATATTTTGAAAACAAAGGTTGCCCTAGCATAGCAACAATAGAACTGCTACACGCTGAATGAGGAAAAATAGGAGCAGTTAGAATGTTAACAGTAGTCACCTCAGCAGACAGCGAGCAAGTTAGCGACACAAATTGTCTCTATTAGCAATAGCATGTCAGGTGTATCGGTTAGCAGTTAGCACGTTATGTGGATTTGCTAGTACTATCATGTTAGCACGTTATGTGAATTTGTTCGCATTTGGTACGTTATTTGTTGATCTGTGAGCGTGAGCATGAGCATGTTATCAAGTTAGCATTAGCACGTTAGCATGTTACCTGAGCAGCGCATGGATTTCGGCCTCATACGCATCTTTCTTGACACTTGCCACATTTTTCATGACAACATTCGGAATTGTGTTGAACTTGTGCTTCTTGAAGTAAACTTCCTGCAACAAACATCGCAAATCTTTACCAAAACATTGCACAGTTTTAGAAGCTTTGTAAAACGTCCAGAGAACTAAAAACTTCATGAAAAAACTCACATGGAAATATCCGTTCATGTTGAGTCCGATGATTCCGAAGTGGTACGTCCGAGAAACATCGGGAATTACGCATTCTCGTCCACGACGCTGCTCTGGCATCCGCATCCACATGTCCCAGTCCCACAGCTAGCATGTTGGCATCAACATGTTAGCATCCACATGTCACCATAACACATTCTGCTGGACGATAAATTGTCCCAGAAATTATTGCGATAAACGATAATATTGCCGTTTTGATACCATTTTTCCACTAATATATTAATAATGGTATAATAATGCAAGTATACCCTTTTAAAGATAAATAAACTTTTATATCTGAAGAATATTACAAATTGATATTGTATTGTGAAAAAAGAGATTGTAAATATCCAAAATAAAGAATCAAACAACCTCATGTCCCCCTCTCCTCCTCACGGAGTCTCATGCTGCTCTCAGGTGTGCCAGCCTGGAAAACTGATCCACCTCATTTTTAATTATCGTGCAATTAATTGATTTATTGATTATCGCGACAGGCCTATGTCCTAGTCCCACAGCTAGCATGTTGGCACCAACATGTTAGCATCCACAGGTCTCAGTCCCACAGCTAGCATGTTAGCATAGCTGTTAATCCACACGTCCAGACATTAAACACGTAACGTTTTGGCAAGCTTAGCAGTTAGCATTAGCACAAGGTGTACAAACATACCATGACTCTGCAAAGCAGCCCACATTAGCTTTTCCCAACATTACCAATGTTTTAATGGCATCAGAAGCCGACACCCTAGCTCACCTTCTCGGGTGTCGGCCATTTTGGCTCCAGCTCATCCTTGTAGAGGCTTCGCTTCAGCACCCAGCCAAGTCCCGGCATGTTCTCCACCCGGTACAGAAGAGACGGGTCATCCGCCGTGTGCTCGTAGCCCTGGAAACAATCGTAATCGGGCTCAGGATGCTAAAAATGCTAACGCATGTTCTCCCCCTGGTACATAATAGACAGGTCATCTGCCGTATGCTCATAGCCCATGCTAACAATGTTAAAAATTCAAAAGATGCAACCTAAATGATAACAACAAGGTGCTAAAATTACTATACCGTAAAGAAATACTAACAATACTCATTTGTTATAAAGTCGTTAAAAAAAATTAATAAAAAAAAGCTGAAGCTGCCAAATCATAAAAGCGCTCATAGCCCTGGACTAAACTTGTTAATGTTATCATCAGTGCCTCGAGCCGTTAGCTGACCTGGTCGTTCCAGGCGGAAATGCAGTACAGACTCTCGTCTTCATCTAGGAGTCCGATTGTTTGGCTCAGGAAACTTCGGAAACGAGACAGAAGCTCGGTAAGAACATCGGAAGCAAAAGGGAAGCTGTTAGCATGGTGTTAGCGTACCTGAAGAAGTCGATGGAGATGTCGAGGTCTTCCTCCAGTACGATAGCGTAGTTGGCATCCTGACGCAAGAGGACAACATATGAACACGTGGAGGCTAATAGCTAATTAATGAAAGCTCGTAGCTATGGACTACAAGCTAAACGAGAGCATGATGGGAAACTCACCGGGTGGAGGTTGAAGGTTGCGGTCAGGCTAGCTTTGTAATGCTACAATGGAAACAAACAGTTACTACACTCAGACAAGCTTATGTAGTGAGTTAGCAGTAGCTGGCGTGATACCTGTGAGACGCGGGCATTTTTGATGCTAATGGGCGTGTGCTGGACGCCTTTCAGTCCGAATAATTCCACCACGTCCATGGGCTCCTGACGACGAGACAACGGTTAACACAGCCATTAGCATCCCACAGCTACAAACCCCTTAGCATAACTGATGTAGCAACTTTCGTAGCATTATCAGTTAGGTGTTTTTACATCACACGTTTGTTTTTTTCTTTGAGTTCATTTATCTACCTCATAGTATCTTTATGTTATGTGTTTTTATATAGTAGAATATATAGTGAAATCTTTAAGTGTTTTGACATTGAATGTTTTCACATTACGTGTTTTTACATTTCTTTTACTTACCTCGTAGTATCTTTACATTACGTGTGTTTACGTTGTTTTTACCCCATAGTACCTTTACGTTGCTTTTACCTCATAGTATCTTTATATTACGTATGTTTAAGTTGTTTTTACCACATAGTATCTTTACATTACGTATGTTTACGTTGTTTTTACCCCATAGTATCTTTACGTTGTTTTTACCTCATAGTATCTTTATATTACGTATGTTTAAGTAGTTTTTACCTTATAGTATCTTTACGTTGGTTTTACCTCATAGTATCTTTATATTACGTATGTTTACGTTGTTTTTACCACATAGTATCTTTACGTTGTTTTTACCTCATAGTATCTTTATATTACGTATGTTTACGTTGTTTTTACCCCATAGTATCTTTACGTTGTTTTTACCTCATAGTATCTTTATATTACGTATGTTTAAGTTGTTTTTACCTCATAGTATCTTTACGTTGGTTTTACCTCATAGTATCTTTACGTTGTTTTTACTTCATAGTATCTTTATATTACGTATGTTTACGCCATAGTATCTTTACGTTGTTTTTACCTCATAGTCTTTATATTACGTATGTTTAAGTTGTTTTTACCACATAGTATCTTTGTATTACGTATGTTTAAGTTGTTTTTACCCCATAGTATCTTTACGTTGGTTTTACCTCATAGTATCTTTATATTCCGTATGTTTAAGTAGTTTTTACCTCATAGTATCTTTACGTTGGTTTTACCTCATAGTATCTTTATATTCCGTATGTTTACGTTGTTTTTACCCCATAGTATCTTTACGTTGTTTTTACCCCATAGTATCTTTACGTTGTTTTTACCTCATAGTATCTTTACGTTGGTTTTACCTCATAGTATATTTACATTACGTATGTTTGTTGTTTTTACCTTGTAGTGTCTTTATGTATGTTTTTGTTGTTTTTATCTCATAGTATCTTTACATTACTTATGTTTTTACCTTGCAGTATATTTACATTACGTATGTTTACGTTGCTTTTACCTCGTAGTATCCGTCGATGAAGACAGTGATCATGTTGGGATTGACTCCGTTAGCCGATAGCAGCGATCGCAGCATCCTGTCAACACAGTTAGCGGTTAGCATGTTAACTCACACACTCCAATGAATTAGCGTGTTAGAAGGCTAGCACACCTGTACAAGTAGTTTGGTCGGTTTCCCGCGATGACAGCAACGGGAACGTTGAACACGTTGTTGAGCGGGAGCTGGAACCACAACATGCTAACTTTTAGCTACTACAGATAATGCTATAAACATTAGTTTTAACACAGGCAGCTAGGTACAACATGAGGAGAGCTAATGCTAAAGTCAGTGGCTAACACACGAAGAACACTAATACTTATACTAAGACTAACCCTAGAGACAGAAGCTAACACTGTTAGCCTGCTATTATCTAATTGCTTGCCCACTTTTAGCCCACTGCTAGCCTATATTTAGCCTGTTACTTTGCTAGCCAACTGTTATTTTGCACTTAGCCTACTTGTAGCCTGTTGCTAGCCAACCATTGGCCTGTTGTTAGCATGTATGTATGTATGTCAGAAAATAACACTACTAACCTACATTTTGACTATTGTTAGACTATTTCCATTCTGTAGCCAACCCACAATGAGCCTACCTTTAGCCTGTTGCTAGGCTACTGTCAGCTTGTGAGTGGAAAGGAAGTCAACATTGCTAGCCTACTCTTTTGCAACTTTTAATCTGTTGCTAACCTGGTTCTGTTAGCCAGATGCTGATGCAGATTTGAAGTGAAAAGGGGCGGAGCCTCTATGTACGAGAGAAGGGTTGGCGTGAAAAGGGCGGAGACTTGACGTACAGGGGCGGGGTTAAAGTGAAAGGCGGAGGGGCCTCTGCTAAAGATTGAAGTGAAAGGGGATGGAGCCGATACTTACGGGGCAGGGTTGGAAGCGAAAGGGGCGGAGCCACTACTCACAGGGGCGGGGTGGAAGTGAAAGAGGCATAGCCTGTACTTACGGGGGCGGGATTGAAGTGAAAGGGGGCGGGATCTCGGCAGCTACATATGGACCCGTAACCTTCCACTTTGCTGCAGAAGGTTTTCCGACGTCGGTTCAGTTCCCCGTCGCTCCACAAACACTCCGACTCTGCTAGCAACGATAGTATGTTAACTACAACATGTAACCTCCAAATGCTAAGCTAACATTAGAATAAATATTAATGTGAAACCTATCTGTTCGTCAATGAAAAGGCGGGCCTGTTTTAGCATTTATTAGCCTCTGCTAGCAAATGCTTGCCAACTTGAGCTAAAGCTCATAAAATGTTATGTGTAACAGCGCGCTAGCATTTGTGAACCTGGGTTCACATGCATTACCATATTCAAGAACGTGCTCTGTGAAAAAACATAATGTTGAAAACTCCACATTGTACACTCGAAACAGATGCGCTAATGAATATTTAAAAATGTAAAAACACGTAAACATTCTTAAAAAAGAATTGAAAAATGTGTGAATAAAGAAAAATGTCAAATAAAAACCCTGAAACCCATGAAAAACATGTAACTAAGACTTTACACGAAGAAATTTTCACGCACACTAGAACATGCTAATGCATGAAAAAACATGTTAATAAATAGGTAAAAAAGTTCAATATGCTTTAATGGCATAAAAATGGAAAAAACACTAAAGATATCGTGGGAAATTGCGTTAACTTCAGGTGCTAAAAGCTAACACTAGTGATGCTAAGCTAGCGGTTTACCTTCGGAGACGCCAAGTTGGACTTGCGTTTTGAGCAGAACGGGATCGGCCCAACTCGACAGAGACGGAGACTTAGAACTCTTTTCTCCGTAAACGATGCCTAAAACACAAACAAACATGCCACGATAAGCGAGGCTAGCTTTCTACGGTAGTAAACGATGACATGCTAAAAGGGCTACTTTAGCTAGCATTGCTAACGCAAACAGCTAATTGGCCAACATTAGCATTTTGACACTAATGTTTTGATAGTAATGTTTTTGCGCCTTTTACAACAGATCATTAGTGTGAAAAGGCTTAAAACATTAGCATCAGATTAACGTTGAAACATGCTGAAAGATGCAAACATTTGTCAACATGACAATGCTATGATCTCAACATGACGCCAACAACTACATGCTAATGTTTTGACAAGAACATTCAGGCAAAAATTTTGATACTAGCTATTTGATGCTAATGTTTTTTAACGTGGTCATCGCTAACATTTTAATGTTATGTTGTAACGCCAACGTTTTTAGGCTAGCGTCTTGTTGCCACTCTTTTGACGCTAAATATTTTATGTTCTGAGGTTAACATTGCAACGCTAACGTGATGATCCAAACATTTCAATATGAATATTATGACACCAAAGATTTGACGCGACCATTCTAGCACCACTGTTTTGAGGCTAACGTTGGGAACACTCCGTATCAGAACGCAAATGCATGCTAGCATTCCAACGACAGCATTGACATGCTAACTGCGAGATGCAAACAGCAGCTAGCGTACCTGTCTTCTGTATGACTAGCGTCCACATGCTTTTTTTTTTTAAAGGTACCAGATGCTAACAGCGAGATGCTAACAGCAGCTAGCGTACCTATCTTCTGCATGACTGGTGTCCACATGTTTTTTTCAAGCTATCAAATGCGAACATGCTTGCAGCGGCTAGCATACCTCCCTTCTGTACGACTAGCGTCCACATGTCCCTCCAGTTGAGGTTTGCAGCTTCCGAACTCCCGAGTCCCTTAAGAAGATTTTTGGCTGTGTCCTTTAGATGAAACGTTCCCTCGTCCTGCGGGACGATATTAAACGTTAACTCATTGTCAGTTAGCGTTAGCTGTACCATGATTACGTAGCCTGACCTTGATGGTGAAGATGAGAACTCGTCCGGGAGTCACCATGTTGAGGAAGAGAACTAGCGCTTCGTCCTCATGAGGAGAGTACGTATCGAAGATTCGCTTTGCCATCACGTGACCCTGAAACACATGCTAATGCTGTCAGTACATATCAAAGACTCGTTTCGACATCATGTGACCTTGAAACACAAGCTAATACCAACATTGGCTTCGCCATCATGTGACCCTGACGACAAACGCATGCTAATGTTCAGGCTAATTACCAGTGACGTGCAGTCAGGGCCTACCCAAGGCTGAATTGAAATGAATGAAATGTTCATTTTGATTATTTGTTTTAATTATAATACAATTATAATTTATTTTTCAATATCCGGTAGCCTACAGTACCTATAGGTTTGAAAGTGTCAGCATGTTGTGCTTTTCATAGCCCAAATGACTCAACATCGCCATCTCCTGGTCCGGCAGAGAGGCTGCAGAAGTCACCCCCTCTCCTGCTGCTCTGCCTTTGCCAGTCATATCCAGTTTCTGGATGTTTGCTCATGGGCAGTCAGCTCTCCAATATGAAAATCATTTATGTAAAACGGCAAATTGCTACACTGCCTTTGGATGTAACCGTGCTATGCTAAATGCTAAAGGTACGTTCACAGTGCATTATTGAATTGATACCGTGCTGCTACGCTCTCTAGCTAGTTGGCGGGTTAACAGACAGGATGGCAGCGCGAGAGACGATAAAGACATTTTCACTACTTTCTTTAGAGGACAAACAGAGCAGCTTTAAAAGATGAGCGACAAACACCTGAGCTACAGACCTCCAGCAACGGAAAGATCAGAACATTGTTCTACTTTCATGTCAATCTGGGGAGCAGACGTTCTGCAGGAGCGGTTTCATCACCACAGACGTTCTACTATCAGAGTTGTTTTCATTTTCTCTGTTTCTGAGTTTCTAAGGTGAACAACAGACGCTCTGCCAGGTCATGAGATTGATCTTGTTGAGAGTCTGGAGATCTAGAATCATTGGTTAAGTTTCTGTAAAGTTGTTTTACCATCTTGGTTCTGTCAGATTAACACTTTACCAGCAGAAACATATTGTAGCGTCACGCAGCTGATTGCTGCAATGCATTATGGGAGTCTTTATTTGTGGTTGTATTAGGCTTGTTAGTGTTGGTAATGGTTGTGTTGTGTTTTTGTTGCTTAGTTCACGCAGTTAGTTAGTTGTTCTAGTTTAGTTTAATATTTGGAAGTTGGCAACCAGGAGTGAAGAGGGTTTGGTGTGTCTTGTCGTCCTCCAAGGTCTTCCTGTTTGGTGTGTCCAAATCAAAGCCTCTGCTGATGGCAGTTGGTATGAAGGGAAAAGCACGGCTTCATGTGTTAAGACTGCGAGACAAACGCCACAATACAGAAGTGTGGGTGGTGTCGACGCTGATGGCCTCGTAGTGCGTTGCCTTGCCTACCCATCAGTGATCACAGCACGTCACTGCTAATTACACATGCTAAGAAGCTAAAAGGCTAAACAAGCTAACAAAAAAAGACAAATGACATCGACTAACAAAACAAAACAATTCAATTCAACTTTATTTATATAGTGTCCAATAAAACAAAGTCATTTCAGGGCACTCTTACAGAGCAAACCCAACAAACACGCTAATGTTACAGGCTAACAAAACAGGTTAACAGGCTGCTAACATAGGCTAACGACATAGCCTAGTGCTATAGATTGAAGCTAATGAGACCTGCTGTGCTAACAGGCCAATGGCAATGAGAGATGCTAATACAGGCTGTGCAATCGGGCTAATGCTAGGTGCTAGTTGTCTCACCGTAGCCTGGTTGAGCACAATGACGTGTATCCCACGGCCCTGCTCCCGAGCGTCGTCCTCCAGAACCTTCAAGGCATGAAAAAACATGTAGTTAGCGTCAGCCATGGATTTAGTGTGGCTAGCCGCTAGTGACTTACGGTGGTCCCATCCACGGCAACGTAGACTTTGGAGCGGCTCGAGTAAACCTCCATGTCCAGTATTCTGTGGCCGCTAGCCGGGCGGCGCGGTGTCTCCATGTTGGCGTTAGCATCCTCTAGAAGAAAGTTGGGAATTCAAAAAACAAAACAAAAAAAAAACAGCCTATGCTAACGGTGATTCCACAGCTTTTCTTAGGGTGCATCAACAGTCCCTCCTATCTCCCAATAGTCTTTTCTATCTCCTAATAGTCCCTAGGAACCACTGATGCTTCCTTTAGAACCTCCTTTAGTCTAGGAACTACTGATGGTTCCTTTAGAACCTCCTTTAGCCTAGGAACCACTGATGCTCCCTGTAGAACCTCCTTTAGCCTAGGAACCACTGATGCTTCCTTTAGAACCTCCTTTAGCCTAGGAACCACTGATGCTCCCTGTAGAACCTCCTTTAGCCTAGGAACCACTGATGCTTCCTTTAGAACCTCCTTTAGCCTAGGAACCACTGATGCTTCCTTTAGAACCTCCTTTAGCCTAGGAACCACTGATGCTTCCTTTAGAACCTCCTTTAGCCTAGGAACCACAGATGCTTCCTTTAGTTTCTCTTTTCCTTTGATTTACATTCAAACCTTGTGATATTTGACATTATATCAGTGGTTTTATTGCCACAGGGGAAAGTGGTATTTTGGAACCCAGCCTTAAGCCCGCTGGTTCCTCCCGGTTCTTTGGTCCTATACTTGGTTGTTTAAAAGAGCAAAAATACGTTTTACCATTTATTTAGCAAAGTTAGTAAAGTTAGCCATATGCAATGCGCAGCGCTGGACCTGAACGTCTCACGCAGGAGGACCAGCAGAGTGTCCTACTTCTGTGGTTCGACATTTATCTTCTGGACGGGGCCACGGCTCGACAACAGGTTGGGCTTCAGCACCCTTGGTCAATTTGGTCATGGCGTCTGTTGCCAACCGTGTGTCATGAAAGCTGCATGTGTGTGTTGTTATCCGGAGTAGCTGAGTTCTAATCTGTTGTTGTGCCATCCTACGTCAGGCTGAGAGCAGAACGACCTGATCCTGGAGTGAACAGTAAGAATGTCCTGGTTAGAATGAATGGACGGATTTTCAGGATCTAAGCATACACGTAAGCCTAGATCAAAGTATTGCTAATGTAATATCCGTCAACTAGAAATCACTGTTTTATACTACATTTCTGAAATTTTGAGTTTTTTCATTACGACTGACGTCACTAACTTTCACCGTTGTCGAATTATTATTACGCAACCTAGTGGAAGTGTGGTCCAACTGTCACAACACGATCATATTTCCTAACTCCTTTAGGAAGCCTCCTAACACCTTTCCTAACTCCTTTAGGAAGCCTCCTAACACCTTTCCTAACTCCTTTAGGAAGTCTCCTAACACCTTTCACTAACTCCTTTAGGAAGCCTCCTAACACCTTTACTAACTCCTTTAGGAAGCCTCCTAACACCTTTCCTAACTCCTTTAGGAAGTCTCCTAACACCTTTCACTAACTCCTTTAGGAAGCCTCCTAACACCTTTCCTAACTCCTTTAGGAAGTCTCCTAACACCTTTCACTAACTCCTTTAGGAAGTCTCCTAACACCTTTCCTTAACTCCTTTAGGAAGCCTCCTAACACCTTTCACTAACTCCTTTAGGAAGCCTCCTAACACCTTTCCTTAGCTCCTTTAGGAAGTCTCCTAACACCTTTCCTATCTCCTTTAGGAAGCCTCCTAACACCTTTCCTTAACTCCTTTAGGAAGCCTCCTAACACCTTTCCTTAACTCCTTTAGGAAGCCTCCTAACACCTTTCACTAACTCCTATAGGAAGTATTCCTAGGTGTTAGGAGACTTCCTAAAGGAGTTAGTAAAGGTGTTAGGAGGCTTCCTAAAGGAGTTAGTAAAGGTGTTAGGAGGCTTCCTAAAGGAGTTAAGGAAAGGTGTTAGGAGGCTTCCTAAAGGAGTTAGTAAAGGTGTTAGGAGGCTTCCTAAAGGAGTTAGTAAAGGTGTTAGGAGGCTTCCTAAAGGAGTTAAGGAAAGGTGTTAGGAGGCTTCCTAAAGGAGTTAAGGAAAGGTGTTAGGAGACTTCCTAAAGGAGTTAGTAAATGTGTTAGGAGACTTCCTAAAGGAGTTAGTAAAGGTGTTAGGAGGCTTCCTAAAGGAGTTAAGGAAAGGTGGATAGGAAAGGAGATAGGAGAGACTGTTAAGACAGATTCTATAAAAAGCCACTAGCGAGTTTCCTCATTAAGACAGCCAATGCCAACGTTAGCATCAACATTAAGACAGCTAATGTTTTAGCATAAATATGACAGATTGTTTTGTGGCCAACATTAGCATGTAGCTTTTAATTTGCGCTAGCAAAAAAAGAAACAACAAAAAAAAGCTAGCTCGCTTGTTAACGACGGCGTTACCGTAGTCTTGAGCGGTGGCATCCTCGCTGGCGACACGCCGCGTGTCTAGGATTAGCTTGATGTTCACGATAACGGTGACGAGCAGGAAGATGACGGAACCCGCCTGTTCAAAGAAAATCTAATTATGATGGAAGTTAACAAAGCATGTCCAATAAATAGAAACGCATTTAGGCAGGCATCCTGGAAAATCAAACAGATCAGTTTTCTACGTGTTGTTTTTACGTACAATGCCAAGAAAATGCATAAAAGTAAAATGTGAAAAACAAAAACTCATAAAAAGGTTGTCAAAAACACAAATATCACATAAAAAAACCTTTAATAATACGTAAAAAACAATCATGTAAAGACCTGGCAACACCAAAAGTCACATAAAAATACACTTAAAAACACGTAAAAATGTCCATTAAAACAAGTAAAAGAAACAGATAATGACATTAAACAATTGTAAAGTCACGCAATAAAAACATGTAAAAATACGCAAAGAAACCCCCAAAACAGAAATCAGTAAAAAAATCACATGAAGACAGGAGGACTCTTTTTAACCCCTCCGGCCCCGGTGTGGTTGCCACCCGTTACCTGGCAGAACCTGCGGAGGCTCCTCTTGCTGGAGACCCGATACCTCCAGGTTCGGTACAAACTCCTCTGCTGCCGCGGGACGAACGGCTTGGCCCGGGGGTTCGGGGTCCACGACTCCATCGGACCGGACCGGACCGGACCGGAGGGGGGGAAGCTGCTGCTCCGAGGAGCTGCCGGAGCCGCTCACATCCTCCACGGACGCACCGACTCCCTCCACCCGCTGAACTCAGGGAGCTGCCGGAAAAACTCACCGGAAGCTTCCCGCTAAACAAAACTAGTTCCGCGGCTCCTGAATCACGATAAAAACCGCAAAAATCGTTAAAATGGCGGAAATAATCTCCGCACTGGAGCTAGTCAGGGCTACATGCTAACATGCAGCGATCGATGGCGCAATGAAATGACGTCACACCGGAGGTTATAAGCGTTGACGTCATCACTTTGCACTCCAGACTGATCACTTGCTGCCATCTAGTGGATTTTTCTTTTATTTTGTTTTAGTTTCTTTTTTTAATGAAATTATTTAAGTTTTCTGATTTTTAAATTAAAAAACATCTAGTTATTTAAATCTTATTTATTTTTCTATTTTACTTTTACAATTTTAAAACATCCCCCCAACGTCCCCCCATCTCCGAAATGTCCCTCCGATCTCCTAATAGTCCCTTCTATCTCCTACAAGTCCCTCCTAACTCCTAATAGTCCCTCATGTCTCCTACTAGTCCCTCCTATCTCCTAATAGTCCCTCCTATCTCTACTTGTCCCTCCTATCTCCTAATAGTCCCTCTTGTCTCCTAAAAGTCCCTACTGTCTGCTACTAGTCCTTCCTATCTCCTATTAGTCCCTCCTGTCTCCTACTAGTCCCTCCTATCTCCTAACAGTCCCTACTAGCTCCTACTAGTCCCTCCGATCTCCAACTAGTCCCTCCTATCTCCTACTAGTACCCCATCTCCTAATAGTCCCTTCTATCTCCTAATAGTCCCTCCTATCTCTACTAGTCCCTCCCATCTCATAATAGTCCTTCCTATCTCCTACTTGTCCCTCCTGTCCCGACTAGTCCCTCCTATCGCCTAATAGTCCCTCCTGTCTCCTACTAGTCCCTCTTATCTCCGAATAGTCAGTCCTGTCTCCTACTAGTCCAACCTATCTATTAATAGTCCCTCCTATTTCTTACTAGTCCCTCATGTCTCCTACTAGTACCCCATCTCATAATAGTCCCTCCTATCTCCTAACAGTCCCTCCTATCTCCTACTAGTCCCTCCTATCTCCTAACAGTCCCTCCTATCTCTACTAGTCCCTCCTATCTCCTAATAGTCCCTCCTGTCTCCTAACAGTCCCTCATGTCTCCTAACAGTCCCTCCTATCTCCTACTAGTCCCTCCTACCTCCTACTAGTCCAACCTATCTCTTAATAGTCCCTCCTATTTCCTACTAGTCCCTCATGTCTCCTAACAGTCCCTCCTATCTCCTACTAGTCCCTCCTATCTCCTAACGGTCCCTCCTATCTCTACTAGTCCCTCCTATCTTCTAATAGTCCCTCCTGTCTCCTAATAGTCCCTCCTATCTCCTACTAGTACCCCATCTCCTAATAGTCCCTTCTATCTCCTAATAGTCCCTCCTATCTCTACTAATCCCTCCCATCTCATAATAGTCCTTCCTATCTCCTACTTGTCCCTCCTGTCCCCGACTAGTCCCTCCTATCGCCTAATAGTCCCCCCTGTCTCCTACTAGTCCCTCTTACCTCCTAATAGTCGGTCCTGTCTCCTACTAGTCCAACCTATCTATTAATAGTCCCTCCTATTTCCTACTAGTCCCTCATGTCTCCTACTAGTACCCCATCTCCTAATAGTCCCTCCTATCTCCTAACAGTCCCTCCTACCTCCTACTAGTCCCTCCTATCGTCTAATAGTCCCTCCTGTCTCCTACTAGTCCCTCCTATCTCCTAATAGTCCCTCCTATCTCTACTAGTCCCACCTATTTCCTATTAATCCTTCCTATATCCTAACAGTCCCTCCTACCTCCTACTAGTCCGTCCTATCTCCTACTAGTCCAACCTATCACTTAATAGTCCCTCCTATTTCCTACTAGTCCCTCATGTCTCCTAACAGTCCCTCCTATCTCTACTAGTCCCTCCTATCTCCTAATAGTCCCTCCTGTCTCCTAATAGTCCCTCCTATCTCCTACTAGTCCCTCCTATCTCTACTAGTCCCTCCTATCTCCTAACAATCCCTCCTATCTCCTTTCCTATCCACTTCTCCTTAACCCCAGAAGTGTTTAAGTGGCAGCCATGATAAGGAGCGCTGGAATTCTCACTAATCTGAGGAAAGGCGGCCCAATGCTTCCTTTAGAACCTCCTTCAGCCTCGGAACCACTGATGCTTCCTTTAGAACCTACTTTAGCCTAGGAACCACTCAACTTTCCTTAACTCCTTTAGGAAGTCTCCTAACACCTTTCACTAACTCCTTTAGGAAGCCTCCTAACTCCTTTCACTAACTCCTTTAGGAAGCCCCCTAACACCTTTCCTTAACTCCTTTAGGAAGCCTCCTAACACCTTTCCTTAACTCCTTTAGGAAGCCTCCTAACACCTTTCCTTAACTCCTTTAGGAAGTCTCCTAACACCTTTCACTAACTCCTTTAGGAAGCCTCCTAACACCTTTCCTTAACTCCTTTAGGAAGCCCCCTAACACCTTTCATTAACTCCTTTAGGAAGCCTCCTAACACCTTTCCTTAACTCCTTTAGGAAGTCTCCTAACACCTTTCACTAACTCCTTTAGGAAGCCTCCTAACTCCTTTCACTAACTCCTTTAGGAAGCCCCCTAACACCTTTCCTTAACTCCTTTAGGAAGTCTCCTAACACCTTTCACTAACTCCTTTAGGAAGCCTCCTAACACCTTTCACTAACTCCTTTAGGAAGCCCCCTAACACCTTTCACTAACTCCTTTAGGAAGCCTCCTAACACCTTTCACTAACTCCTTTAGGAAGCCTCCTAACTCCTTTCACTAACTCCTTTAGGAAGTCTCCTAACACCTTTCACTAACTCCTTTAGGAAGCCTCCTAACACCTTTCACTAACTCCTTTAGGAAGCCTCCTAACACCTTTCCTTAACTCCTTTAGGAAGCCTCCTAACACCTTTCCTTAACTCCTTTAGGAAGCCTCCTAACACCTTTCACTAACTCCTTTAGGAAGCCTCCTAACACCTTTCCTTAACTCCTTTAGGAAGCCCCCTAACACCTTTCCTTAACTCCTTTAGGAAGCCTCCTAACACCTTTCCTTAACTCCTTTAGGAAGTCTCCTAACATCTTTCACTAACTCCTTTAGGAAGCCCCCTAACACCTTTCCTTAACTCCTTTAGGAAGCCTCCTAACTCCTTTCACTAACTCCTTTAGGAAGCCTCCTAACACCTTTCCTTAACTCCTTTAGGAAGCCTCCTAACTCCTTTCACTAACTCCTTTAGGAAGCCTCCTAACATCTTTCCTTAACTCCTTTAGGAAGCCCCCTAACACCTTTCATTAACTCCTTTAGGAAGCCTCCTAACACCTTTCCTTAACTCCTTTAGGAAGTCTCCTAACATCTTTCACTAACTCCTTTAGGAAGCCCCCTAACACCTTTCCTTAACTCCTTTAGGAAGCCTCCTAATACCTTTCCTTAACTCCTTTAGGAAGCCTCCTAACACC